>NW_012027148.1:28182-31553 GCF_000956235.1 Wasmannia auropunctata | reverse complement strand
TTAATACGCGTATCAAGTGCTCGGTGTAAAGTGTAAACTAGGCCAATAGCGCTGACAGCATGCTCCCCAAACGCGCCTTAGGTTATTTTATCCTTTTTTCAGTGAACAACAAGGCTAAAGTAATACTTGCGTGTATGCAGACGGAGATTTTGAATGCTGCTTTGTACGAATAAAATTATTATAATTTTTAATGTATTTTATAAACAATAATTTATTGCATTTGATAAATTTGTGAAAAGCCAGTTTACTTTTTCAAAAAACTCTAGTATTATATTATAAGACGAAAAATTCAACGTGTATTATATTATAAGACGAAAAATTCAACGTGTCATATCCATATGTTAAGTGATATATATAATGATATATTCTTTAATAATAATGATTAAAAATTATTTTCCAGAAAATCAGAATATACTGTGATAGGTAAAGGAAAGTAAAAAATATGATCTTATTATATAATCATTTACATTATTATATTAATAAATCAACAATGTTGAAAAGGAACAATTTGCAATCAATGAGAGTTTTGACAATTTAATTGTGTATATTATATCTGTTCACATTATTACAAACAGTAATTTTATTTGAGAACAAGCACAATAAACATTTTTAATCCTTAATTACGTATACAGACAGAGCCATTTGCGTTTTTGTATGGAGTGATATATACATAAAATGTTTTATTTTACACACACACGCGCGCGCGCGCGTACACACATAAAATTAAAAAGCAGATTATGATACAATCCAATTAATTTCATTTGAATATATGTTATAACATGTAATATATAAATAACATATAATCTTAAATTTTAAACATATTTTCATTAAAAAAACTAAATATTTAAAAAAACTACATTTTATTCCTAACTCGCAGAAACAATTTCATCACGAAAAGCAAGAGCTGTGACAGCTTTTTGATGCCCTTGATATTCTCGTTCTATTATTCCTGTAGACGCATTCCATAATCTTGCAACTCCATCCGAAGAAGCTGTATAAAATATTAAATAAATCTAAGTAGACATGATATTTACAAAACTTAGAGATTCTTTAACAAATTATAAATAAAATTTGTTACAAATTACATAAGTATATATATTTACGTGCAAACTTTTATTGTTAGGAAAAAAAATGTTTAAAAAGATGAGATGCTCACCAGTAAATATATATTGAGAATCTGCGCTGAATGCCGCATCCCAAACCCAACGCTTTGCCTCATGCTGAAGTACTTGTACTTCGGAAAAGTCTGTTGTTCTCCATACTCGCGCAGTCTGATCAGCTGACGTTGTTACCAACAATCTTAATAAATTCCGATATAAATTATTAAATATATTATAAATTATTGAAAATAGCATATTATGTCTTATTAATTCATAATAAACATTTTTTAAAGATATATAAAGTATCTTTTGTTCTTTGTACAAATTTTCTTCCTATTTAAATTTCTACCTATTTAATTAAATTTTTAATTACTTTTTCTATACTTCCAGAATATACTTTTCTCTCTTTCACATTTCTAAATATCGCATACTTTTAATATTTTTCTATAACCATATTGCATTATGATATTAGAAATAAAAAATCTTACAATTTTTTTCTTGCATTAAACATCAATATAATTTCTTTACATTTCAAAAAATAAGGTTGGTTCTCAAATAACATGTTACATGTAACTGTTACTATTAGTAACTGTTAGTTTTTTTTTGTAACGGACTGATGACAGCGTTACTTTTTTTTCTTGTAACAATAATATAATTACATTTCGATAACAGAAACAAATTTAACAAACTACTTTTATCGTTACTTTTTATATTTTAAACTTATTTGTGACATAATTTTCATATATTTAATCTTCAGTCTTTGACCAATATTCCTAATTTGTTATTATAAATTGCGTTCAGCAGACAAAGCAGTTCAGTGATTCTTTACAATTGATTTCGACACTTGTTGTTAAGTAAAACAAAAAACTAAAGGCAATCATATTAAAAAATTGCTTATTGAATTTATCATTTTAAAGTCTTTAAACATAAAATTGAGGGTATATAAATAAAAAATATATAAGCTGTATTTATAAATTTAACAAAAACTAAAATTTTATTCATATTTTAAGCATTTTAAAATCTTTTTTCTTAAATTTTGATGATTTTGTAAAAAGTTTTGTTTTATTAATATTTTAAGAATATTACAAAAGTAAATTTTTTAGTATAATCTTATTTTATTATTAAAGAAGTAACAGAAAAAGTAACGAATTGTTTTTTTACTTTTTAAGTCACGCTAATGAAACAGTTTGAGCCTAAAAATAAAAAAAGCCTAAAATCGGGAGCACAATTTTTGCATAACGCTGCATAACGCATAAGACATAAGGCATAAGAAAATCAACCAATCAGAGATCTTCATTTCATACTCTGGTTGATTCTCTTAGGGGCTTTCTACAATAAGCCGTTAGTCACTACTTATATCATACTAACTAAGAATTGACCAATCATAGTCGAATATTTTTCTTACATTCAACTGTGATTCAATTCTTACGATTTACGGTTTACGATCTAATATACGACGTATTGTAGACAGCCCCTTATGCCTTACGTCTTATGCATTATGCAGCGTTATGCAAAAGTCTGTGCTGCCGGCTTAATCCCTGCACATGCACTGCTATCTCTCGGCTTCACTCTCTCCACAGTAAAAGCATAGGAATGCTTGGTCTATTTACATATGTCGTTGATAACTAATAATAACTAGTTACTTTTTTTACTTGGTAACGAATAACGGTAACAAGTTAATTTTAAACAGTAACTCCTAACTTTGTCAAATAATATAAGTAGATTAAGTTAACAAAAAATTTAAAATTGTAATTTATTATTTACCAAATATGATTTCTTTTATTAGATTTTTAATATTTATCCAAGAGAAACGACGATATGTCTGACACACACACACACACACACACACACACACACACATGCACACGCACACACACGCACATACACGCGCGCGCACATATTATATCTGGCCATATTGACTTTAATAAGACAGATACCATATTTAAAAGAAGATATACATCATTATACGATATTACCTGGGATTGGAAGTAACTCGGTACCGTCAGTTATTTTTTTGTAACGGATTGATAACGGTACTTACATTTTTTCGATAACGATAACCAATTATATAGTTACTTTTATTGTTACTTTTTATATTTTAAACTTTTTTGTATTTATGACAAAATTTTCATTTATTCAATCTTCAGTCTTTAATAATATTCATAGTTTGTTCTTAAGACTGTTTATTCGTAGTTTATTTTCAGACTGTTTTAAATAATTAATCTTAAAATATTAATACGACTGTGATTGGTTTATGACATCTTAAGAATG
>NW_012027148.1:25723-28162 GCF_000956235.1 Wasmannia auropunctata | reverse complement strand
ATCGTGGAAAAGAAAATTTTATTTTATGCGATTAATACGAAGTAGTTAGTAACCAACAAAAATGGTATTTTTGTCGATAAAACAGACGGCTTTAGCATCCTCTTAATTCGGCTTGATATTTTAAAATGTTTATTAATGTAAATATCTTATTAAATTACTTATCAATTTTTTAATTATATATATATATATATACATTATAAATATATATATATATAAATTTACTCTGAAATATTAAGCATAAAAGCTCTAGCTCATATCGAAAAAGCATTTCTTTTCTTAGTTGTATTTTTATATATAGTATCATTGCTTTTAATATTTAAACAAAAAATTGCATTTTAAATCATTTAGACAGATCCTTGTTTCAGCATTAAAAAAGTAACGAAAAAGTTACAATAATGAGTTACTTTTAAAAATCAGTAACTAGTAACGGTAATTAGTTACTTTATTTAACTCTGTAATGAGTAACTATCATAAATTAATTTTAAAAAATGATAAAAAAAACACCTATCATATAAATAAGACAGGAAATACTCACGTAGAATCAGGACTGAATTTACAACGGAGGGCATAGCGTTTATGAGCTAAAAGTTTGTGACGAGGATTAAGTTTTGTAGGTTCCTCTCCAATGCCTCCTAAAAGGGTCCAAATATAACAATGTCCTTTGTTATTTACTGCTGCCATGTAAGTGCCATCTTGATCTATTGTAATATCTTGAATCGAAGATTCAGCTTCGGGAATCTATATGATAAAAATATTTAAATTGTAAGAAAACATCAAGATTTCTATTATGTCTACAATTTTCAAGCATTTCTTTTATTATATTCTCAATAAATTTCTTACATATAATTCATTATGTATTATTTACATAAATATTTTAATATTTAATATAAATGTATAATAGAAAAATAAAATCTTAAATCTTTCACGATTCTAAAAATAAATCTATATCTTAAAAATAAATGTAAAATTTTAAAATATAAAGAAATAACATACTAATTGTTCATTGTGATCGGAACGAAGATCCCATAAATGTATGACTCCACTTTGATCGCCAACAATTAGTTCTGCTTGATTGGGATGTAAACACACACAATTTACAGGTGCAGACACTTGAAATATTCTTTGGCATTGAAAACTGCTAGATCTGTCGTAAAATTTAGTATTATTAATTTGCAAATACAAATCATTTTTATTTCTGTATATGATTTACCTCAAATCCCATACTCTTGCAGAACAATCTTCTCCTCCTGTATACATCCATTTTCCTTCTTCCTTTTTGTAAAAAATACATGTAATATTATTATAAAATGTAACAATATTGTTGACATGATTAGATATATCAAATTAATTATATATATATATATATATATATATATATATATATAAAAGTTGTATACAGGGGCTTTAGTATATAAAAACGAAGAAAAATGCTTAATAAACTTTTGTCCAATTTCAAACAATGTACATATAATGATAATATTTAATATTATTAAAAAACCTGAAAACCTAAACTGGTGATATTTTTTGATACTCCTTCATAGTTGATAACTGGATTAGGATTATTTGAAGCTAGATCATACATCCGTATATGCTGATATCCAGCAGCAGCTACAACATACTTGTCTGGTGTGATATCCAATGCATTGACTTGCTGTAAAATTTGTTAAGATTTGCTCAAAGAAAGCTTCAAAATTTTTTATTAATAATTGAAATATGTAAAATTGAGAACTTTCTCTATAAAGCAATAATATAAAATTGTTATTTTTATCGATGTCGTGTACATAAAGATTTTTTAATAATGTATCTATCTAATATAATAATGTATCTATTTAATATAACTAGAATAAAAACAATACATAAAAAATATTATCTTTTAAATGTAGTAAAGGATACAGAATCCGTATGTTGACACGTTCGTTGACAAACACCCGTATGCGGTTGCCATATTTTGATGGTATGATCATAACCTCCCGTAACAAAAATTACTTGTTCATTACTAATTGCACAATCAGTAGTCATTCTTGATTTATTTATGATCTCCTAAATTTACAAAATTAAATCATTTAATTATAATGTTATTTCAAGCAAATTTACTATAATAAAATTAAAATACTATTATATTTACTATTATTTACGTTCGTACACTGTTTTCTATACCTGAACTAATGTACTTTTTGCACTTCAAGTGAAATAGGTATGTTGATATTTGGCAAAAGGGAGAAAAAGTTTTAGTGCGGTAGTCTAATGTAAGAATAGAAAATAAACTTAACATTTATATTCTTTTTTTTTCATAAGCATCAACACTGCCCAAAGAGAATATATACACACTGATACACATAGAGAGCCTCTAATCAGAGTGGCGCCATATGAGAAGCGACGCCATTTTCTTGCCAAATCGCGCGACAGAGAGAGATATAATATATCTTCGTTTATCCAACA
>NW_012027148.1:12541-18658 GCF_000956235.1 Wasmannia auropunctata | reverse complement strand
CATTACGGGAGCTAAAATCTTTTGAAGGTATATTTGAATTATGTGAAAAGCTTTTAATTTAGTATATCATTGTTTATATAATAACAAGAAAATCAAAACATTATGTAGATTTATATATTTTTGTACTTATTAATTCTATGTTTTTAGATGGCGGTTCAAAAGCAGGGAAGATCACGAATAGTATACTATTTATGATAGCAAAGGATAATCTTTCTTTCAAAACAGTGGAGAAAGAGGGTTTTCGAAATTTGATGCAGGTTATCGTACCATTGTACAAGATATAACCAGGTAGGAAGACTATAACAACTCTCATAGAAGAAAAGTACACTATTTTATCCACGATGATAAAAAAACAATTATTAACAGTAGAGAATATTACTTTGACCGCAGACGTGTGGACTGACACACTAAATACAAAAAGTTATTTAGGCATGACCGGCCATTATGTTTCAGACAGTACCATAAAATCCGTTACAATTGGTATAACAGAACTAACGGAGCGACATACTGCTGAATATTTGGGAGTATGGCTTTTGAAAATATGCCGTGAATGGGAAATAAAAAACGACAATGTTACAGCAATTGTAACGGACAATGGTGCAAATATTGTTAAAGCCGTAACTCAGTTTTTTGGAACCGGGAAGCATTTGCCATGTTTTGCACATACTCTTAATCTAGTTGCGATGCAATTGTCGATGGTACTGAAGAAATTAAAACTTTGTGTGAGAAAGTAAAATCACTGGTCACTTTCTTTAAACATTCTGTAGCTGCTGCTGATGAATTAAGAAAATATGAAAATCTGAAATTGATACAAAGCGTCGCAACTAGATGGAATTCAACATATTATATGTTAGAGCGTTTTATTACGTTGTCAGAGCGAATAAGTTCGATTTTATTAAAATATCCGAAAGCTCCACTTATGTTATCTGCGTCCGATTTACAATTAGCTAAAGAAATAGTTTTAATACTAAGACCGCTTGAAGTTGCGACAAAAGATATTTGCGGCGAAACATATGTAACTGCGAGTAAAGTTATTCCTCTCGTGAATTGCTTAAATAATAACATTAAACCTCTGGATTCAATACTAATAACGGAAGCATCTATACGTCTAAAAGAAAGTCTTGTAAATAATTTAAACAAACGTTTTCATCAAATTGAATTTGTTACCCCATTAGCAATTGCAACAATTCTTGATCCGCGCTTTAAACAACTCCATTTTAATAATGCATTGGCCTGTTCCCAGGCACTTCATAAAATTTCCAGAATGGTAAATAATAATATGAAATTACAAGAAACCGGGAAAAATATGGAAAACGTAGAAAATCTGGAAAATGAACCACCAGAAGAAAGTAATTTGTTATCTGCTAATTTATGGTCACACCACAATAAGTTAGAGGATACAATTCGAATAACTAACAATGATAGACAAGATGAGATGCCGACTGATTTGCAGCACTATTTAAATCAAATAACTGTTGGTTTGGATGATAATCCTTTAATGTGTTGGGATAAATTCTATAAAAATACATATCCAATATTGTGTCCGATAGCAAAGCGGTTTTTGTCCATTGTAGCTACATCTGTTCCTACAGAGAGACTTTTTTCAAAGGCAGGGAATATTAACGTACACGACAGAAACCGCCTTTCACCTACACACTTGCAACAATTACTATTTTTAAATTCTTTGAGTTTAACGGACTGGAATATATAAACTGTTTACTTTGATGCTTATTACGCTCGTAACTTTTTATTTACCAAATGTTAAAAAATGTTCACGAGCGTTGTAAGCGCCAATTAAATGCAGCTATATTGTATTTGTTTGCCGAAATCGTTAATAAAAATTGTTGAGTTATATTTAATTTGGGATAACAAATTTATGGAAACGTTACATAATATTTTTATTTGGCAAATTTAATATTTTCAAGTGCAATTTAATATTTAATAAGTGATTTATTTTTATGTATTATCTCTAAGATATAAATTTATCCTTCTAATTGTGTTCGTGTTTTATAATAGAGCATTATCAAAAAATGAAGTTTAATGACTTTATGCCTATGCATGAATGAATACGGTTGGAAGGTTGATAAACTTAATAATATACTTAATATATATATTTAATATATACAAAAATCTTTAAGACTTCTAAGGACACAATGACACAGTATCATTACATACTTTTTGTTTGTCAATATTTGTCAAAGAATGAGATAATTTACATTTGTTACCTTGCTGTAAAACGCACCCAGTATGTAATAAAAGTCTTTCTTGTGATAAATGTGAATTGTGAATTTTTTAATGGAATAATAAATCCATCTACAAATTAATTTTTATTTTCTGCATTCTGGATGATGAATATAAAATTACAGGAAGCCATATGAAATGTGGAAAATAAACTACCAGAAGATAATTGTTAATACAGAATTCAAATTGTTCAAAATTTCGATATTTTGTATCGATATTTGTACTATCGATACTTTTAGTTCGATATATTCCATGAATCGATACTACAAGTTTTGATATAGTATCGATTCGATTATCGATACGATCAAAAATATCGAACATCCCTAGTTTTGACAGCCAGCCGATGTAACCTCAGTTTTGAATCGCATGTTTTGATCGCAGCGCTATATAACCTTGCAAAAAGGTTAAAGACGCTATGAGTGTGTGGATGGCAGCCATAACGAACGGATGCGTTTTTCTCAGTGCGGTGTAATTAACGTTATCCAAGTAAAGTAGAAAGGAATTCGAGCTCGGAAAGGGTTCGTTGTAGCAAAAAGCATATTAAACATAAATAAAGGATAGAATTAGACAGGGATCGTTCCCCCATTCGGGGAGGGGGACAAAAAGCGAAAGAAATGAGCGGAACTGAGGGGTTGCCGAACCCACGCGGTTCGTCAATTCTCCCTGCAGGAGAGGCGTACAAAGAGTCGAACAAGATAGAGTTTTTTTGGTTCAACGTAGTCGATAGTACTAATGAGGTAAGAAACAATCAGATAAAAATTGAGAGTATAGACTCATCCAAAAGGAAGAGAGAACATTCTGGAATCAGAGATAAAATAAAAGAGATAACTGAGGGCAAAAAACAAAGACAAACGTGGTAACAGACATACCACCCTGAGGAACCAATCAGGTAAGCGAAACTACAGGTTTAAGCCAACCATTAGAATACAAGATGCAACAGGCTAAAAAGTCGGCAGCGGATTCAGATTCCCCTAGTCACGTGGTCCTACGCGAGCATAGCAGTTTTATTGATAAGGAAAATATTAGTATTAACGTGAACTATAATCCTATTAGCATAAGTAACGAAGCAAAGATATATATTAACAAAGACAATAGATTAATTAGTTTAGACGGGCTTACAAAAGAAGCCGGAGACGTACTTATTTACGGTAACCAAAAAAGATTCAAATCTACCCACGTCGGTATATGCAAGATCAACTGCTCACTAACGAAAGATCACATCACCAAGAGCAAAGGTAAAAATCACTTGAAAATAATGACATAGCTATGTAAAAACAGCATTTACGTTAAGGATATTAAAATGATAAAGTTTAATTTCGCAGAAATAGGGTTTCATAACGCGGAAGAGGCTAATTCTTGTTTAGATATGATTGAAAAAGACTATAACAAAGTATTACAGGGACATCTAAAAAGGAGATCAGTTGTCTGCAGAGGAGTCATATCGGATTGGTCGTACAGCGTCACCGAATTATGGAACAACCTGCTGGACAAAAGTAAGGACAGCATTGTTAAAATCGAACGCATGAACAGAAAAATTGGGAACAAAGAGGAAAAAAAGTGGCAAGATAAGAAGACTAATAACATTATAGTAACCTTTAAAAGTGACAAAGTTCCGGAAAAATTTGCTATCGTTGATAACATCCAATTTGGCTTAAAGGTGAGACCCTACGTCGAATCAGTAAGACAATGCTGGAAATGCCTAAGGTATGGCCATTCAAAACTACATTGCAAAAGCGTACAAAGATGCTTAAAATGCGGAGACATATCACATGGAGAGTGCGACAGGATAGATAAATGCCGTAACTGCGAGGGAAACCACCGCTCGATGGATAAACGCTGTATTGTATATCAAAAAAACAAAGAAATCAAAATCATCATGGCTTACAATAACGTTTCTTTCTGGGAAGCAGAAAGAATATCATCAGGAAAAGAAGTACAAACCCGACAAGATTATAACAGATTCGAACAACCGGAACAATGGCCCACTCTAGCAAGATCAAGAACGTCTACGACGACGAATGTACACGAAACCAATCTTTCTCATGGCCATCGTACAAAGCCATACTCCAACGCCCTCAACATTGTCAGACAAGATAGGACAATCCAGCCCATGCCAAAAGAAGATACAGATTCCAGGGGGAGATCAAACAGAACCACAATCCTCCCAAACAATATTCACCTATCATTTAGAGATTTCAAAAGAGAGAAAGAGGAGGTCAGGAAACGCGCACAACTCAACAAGGAGTATTTCTCTCAATTTAACACTAGAGAACACGAAATCACAAAAGAACAAAGAGGCGTAGCACTCTTAAAACAAGGAGAAGAAAGAGAAAAAGACCGGAGCTCTCCCTCTCCCCCTGTACATATCGACCAGAGACAGGAAGAGCCCCAGGCTTCGACACAGGGAACAACGATCGCCCTATCATCAGACAACAACTCACTACTCTCCCAAATCATCCAATTACTATCGCAAAAGAACAATCAAAGTTTCCAGAATTTTCTCGCAAAAGCACTTCTAACTTATTCTGAAAAAGAAAAGGACCTGGAACCAAATCAACAAGAAGTATTGTTAGAAACGAAACGTAATCACTACAAATTAAGAAGACACGAAGACGAATATTCAAGAGCAAAGGTTGCGGCAGACGCAATCAAGAGAGACTATTGGAGAAAAAGAAACGCAAACGAAAGTCTAGACCGTTGGATCTAACATATTTTATTACTCCACCCAAACATAATTATGACATTCATTTTACTCTGGAACGCAAGAGGTATCAGCAACAAAAAAATCGAATTTCAACAACATATTCAGGACTACGACATAGTCGTAATTACCGAGACTAAAATAAGTGTAAACAAATCACTCTACTTCTCCGGCTACAAAACCTATAAGACAGACAATCAAGAGAACAATGGCGGAGTAGCTATCTTAATAAGAGACAACATCGTCTTTGAAATCATAAAACCATGGACAATATCATCAAAAAATATGCAAACAATAGGGATTAGAATCTTAAACACAGACATCAAATTCAATGTAATAGCAGTATACAGAAAATCATACGGCATTGACAGAAAGCATCAATGGAAAGAAATTCTCAAGTTTGACGACAAAGGGCAAGACAGTGTCATCCTAGGAGACTTCAACGCGCACAACAGCTATTGGAACTGCGTTAACACAGACACAAACGGAGAATACCTCGAAGAAACTACGACGGAAAATGACTTCTTTTGTATCAACAAAGACACAAAATCCAGAATCAATTATAACAACATAAATGATTCCAACATAGACTTACTATTCGCTAGCGACAATTTAGTAGACCTAATAGATTATGAACAACTCCAGGACACCTGGGACTCGGATCATTTTCCTATAGCCTTCAAGCTCAATAATCACATTTATAACTACACCAAAAAATCGAACAAACTTTCCACAACAAACACTGACTGGAATAAATACCAGATACTTATAACCGAAGAGATTAAAAAATCGGTAACGTCCGAAGGAGAGCAAGCTGTTATGGACTACCAGCGATATGTCAGAACGCTTAAAGACGCAGTTCTGATGGCATCCGGTAGGTCGCACAAAAAGAACAAAAAAATATAATCAACGAACGACACCAATGCACAACCCCTCCCCCCCCAAGAACATATCGCGCAAACAACATCGACAGCAAGTCAAATAGTGAGACGACGAATGCTTCAAAGCTTTGGAGAACAGAAAGTGATGAGCAGGGGAGAGCGATTAAGCGATGAAGAGTCGTTGGTAGATCAATTGTAAGTTTATTACAGAGAAAACTGATATCGAATTTAGTACATGGATAATGGGCTAGAATCGGGTACGAAAGAGATCGACTGATTTGCGCGGAGTCACGA
>NW_012027148.1:638-1490 GCF_000956235.1 Wasmannia auropunctata | reverse complement strand
ATCAATTACGCCATTGAGGCAAATATTATGTAGAACACAAGAGGCAATGATCACGAATGGAATCATGTCATCTCGATTCATATCAAGATATTTTAATCTTCTAAATCTTCCTTTGAGCAGAGCAAATGCTCTTTCGATGACTTGTCTTGTTGTAGCATGAACCTTATTAAATTTTTTTTGATTCTGAGAAAAAAAAATACAGACGTAATTAATTTTAAAAAATTAGATTTCTATTCAGTCACATTAAAATAATTTACTTCTGTTAAATTTCCGAAGTTACGATATGAAGGAATACACCATTTAAGTACAGGATACGCTTTATCTCCAATTATAAACTCTTCTGATGGAAAAAAATGATGGTAATTATTTTGGACTTCTCTCCATAAATCAGAGTTTCTAAAAATCCGTATGTCATTTACTGAAGAAGCATAGCCTGCGAAACAATCTGTAAAACGCAATTCTGCATCACATACTCCTTGTAAAGTTATAGCAAAGTGACTTTTTCTATTTATGTAATACTGAGGATCATTCTGAAAACATAACGTAACCCAGAGAGCACAAAGTCGTCTAAAAAATGACTAAATGGTGACTAAATAGTTATAAAGATATCTTTTAGAAAACGAATATAGTCGACGAAAAGATGACTAAAAGTCGGCAGATGTCGCCCAATTAGTCATCTTCATGGTTTTATCCATATGATAACTTAAAGATGACTTCTATGGATATCAATTTTTCTAAGAATTTCTTTGACATATCCATATACATAGGCTGCGTTTCGCAAAGCGCATTATGCGCATGATGTATGGTACCTAATCTGTCTCTTATACACATCTCTGAGCGGGCTGGCAAGGC
>NW_012027148.1:0-618 GCF_000956235.1 Wasmannia auropunctata | reverse complement strand
ATTATGGCCAGGAAATCCATTGTTTCAACCCATCTAAATCCAAAAAATATTACATTATATTAATATTATATTATATTCGTATTATGAAAAAATAGAAATGCATTTATTTCCACAGAGGCTAAACCCATTAATTTTGATCCATAAATTAAAAAATTTTAATATATTTTAAATCTATTTCCTTTCTCGTTTTATACTGAAAAAAAAAAATGAAATCCGCGTTTGTCTAATGAGACAAACATAAGCAACAGTTAGGCTTGTTGGAATATAGGCTGAATATAATTAATACATAAACAAAATAGGATACAGTAGGCTTTAGCGGAGACAGTTCTGGCGACCGTTTGAAGGATAAAGAAAGCAATTCGGCTGTGAGACACCGACGAATACAGACGTACAGACGAGTATAATAGCAACATATATTAACAACTAAATAATAAAGTGAAAGATGGATAAGAATCATAATATTATAAGATTGGAAAATGAAGATCATATTATATTATGGGATTCTGAAGGTAAGTAAAATATTTTTTATATTAATCAATTGTAATTTACAATGAAATTCGATATATTATATTCTGTCATATTGTACGTAAAAAGTTACTGCATGATAACTCTAGCCTT
>NW_012027147.1:13014-13536 GCF_000956235.1 Wasmannia auropunctata | reverse complement strand
CGTATCGCTTCTTGTTGTGCAAAGTCGCGAGGAGCTTTTCTTGCTTCTTACCGGGTGGCTTATCACGCGTTGGACAGAATGGTAAGTCGGCGTGCGCGTCATGTAAATGTTGCGGATACTCTAGATCAACCTCGAGAATATAGCCTATTGGCGAATCCAACGCGATATTCATAACATTAAAATTTGTTATGTCGCTGACCCATCGAAAATCTGCATAGGGCAATGGTTGACACATTGCCCAACCGTACAGATTATTTACATCGTAGTACATGAGATACGACGATGGTTTCGATGGGTCGTGCGATGACATGTATTTGTTGTTGGCCCGCGCGTATCTGCCGGAACATTGGCTAAGGCCGCCACGTATACCGCGCTCGATGAACATGACCATATCAATATCCGTGAGAAGTTCAAACTTTATAAGTGTATGCTTCAGCATTGCATCCCACGTGAAACCTGGTAACGTAAAATAATGCGCGGGATCGAGTCCGTAACTTGTGATACAACTGTCGCGAAAGTTTA
>NW_012027147.1:0-1330 GCF_000956235.1 Wasmannia auropunctata | reverse complement strand
GTGTGCTCTTCCGATCTGTAGCCGTCCAATGGAAGTCTAATGGATATCCACTGGAAGTTCCGAATCTCCATGAAATACGTCTAATGGACGTCCACTGGAGGTTTTCGTTTTATGTGGGTACCGGTTGCTCGTCGGAATCTGTTTTCTGTGATTTCAGCTATGGACAAAGGCTTGAAATTCAATTCTTCGAAAGACAGTTGTGAGTTCATAAAAGACGGTGTCGTCAAAGCTCGTGGTGTGCGTGCTGATCAACTGTTTAAGATGTTGATCCGTGTGAAGCAACCGGAAAACATGCATAATAGGCGAAGCTAATGTATCGTCAAAAGATTCTCTACATATATGGCACGAACGTCTTGGTCATCAAAATAAGGCTCATGTGCGGAAATTTCTCAAGAAAAATCAAATTGACTTTATCGACGATGATCAATTTTATGGATCCTGCATTGAGGGGAAACAACATCAAAACTGTTTTCAACTGCGCTGACAACGTGCTGAATCACCTGGTGAGGTTATGCATGCTGATCTGTGTAATCCCATGGAAACGCCATCTCTTGGTGGATCAAGATATTTTTTATGTTTTACATGCGACTATTCCAGATTGCACTTGGTGTATTTTCTGAAAGAAAAATCTGAAGCCTTTGAAAAGATTAATGAAATGTTGCAGGTGGTCAAGACTCAGTGCGGAAGATCTGTGAAAACGTTTCAATGTGACGGAGGATTGGAGTTTGACAATCACGCAGTTCGGAAGTTGTTAAAGCTGAATGGTGTTACTCTTGCAATGTCGAATCCGTACACTCCTGAGCAGAACGGATGCTGAACGTTCGAACAGGACGGTAGTCGAACTTGCTCGTACGATGCGCTTATCCAAAGAGTTGCCGAAGTTTCTATGGGCGGAAGCGGTTAATACTGCAGTATTTATACTCAATCGAACCGGGCCATCTAGTGTTCAGGGCAAAACTCCGTACGAACTTTTCACAGAAAAAGAGGCACACGTGAAAAGTCTCCATGTATTCGGAACACCATGTTTTGTGCATATACCGAAAGAACGTCGCAAAAAGTGGGATTCAAAGTAGACAAGGTATATTTGTCGGTTACTCAAGTAGCATCCAAGGTTACAGAATCTGAATAAAATCTAGCAATCAAATCATTTGAAGCAGGGATGTGGTATTCGAACCGGAACATCCAGGAAAGACGATTGCTTGCCCAAGCAACACAGCTACGTTTAATAAATGTTTAAAAAACGTTTAGCCGATACGTTTTTATAATGTCTAAAAATACATTTATTAAATAGTCGAAATGTCTCGTATAAAAACGGTATTTTAAACTAGTA
>NW_012027146.1:21573-29128 GCF_000956235.1 Wasmannia auropunctata | reverse complement strand
ACGTGTGCTCTTCCGATCTATAGTTAAACACAAATTAAGCTCTAAAAATAATAAATAATCATGATAAATAATCATAATCAATGTTATCTTGAAATAAAAAAAAATTTCTTTTTTTTTTGTTAAAATCTTTTTTCTTAGTGTATCTATGTGGATATTTGGCGTCAAGTTTTGTTGCCAAGGTTTGCTGACAAATCACGAGCCTATTGCGGACACAGATGTCATGGAATTTGTCGATAAATTTTGACGAGAATTTAACGCCAATTCGGCGACAATTGATTACCAAATTGTTTACTGGGATATGTCATATTAATAGTCCATCCAATAGTTACCTGAATAGTTCTCCCAATAATCTAGTAACTCTTCCCAATAGTCCGCGAAAAAACTACGATTGAATAATCAAATAGTTCCACTAATAGTTCACGTAATAGTTCATTTCTGTAAGGGGCAAACCAACAACGAGATTCTCCCCCGTTATTGTACATTCAGCGCCGATGTAAAACCTTGAGTTTTTTAAATAGAACTCTCCATTTTTTATTGCGTATGTTATCTTGTAGCTTATGTGAAGCAGATAAAATCCCCGTATCAATATTTTTTTAAACTACTGAAAGTGTCTTAGGGTGAAGTTACATGGGATGCGGAACTGCGAAAATACGGAACTGCGGAACGTTCATGATTGGTAGTGGCTCACACCGCCGATTCCGCCGTTTTTTATTCCGCAAATTTACTTTTTAGCGGATTCCGCCAAT
The DNA here is from genome assembly GCF_000956235.1 of Wasmannia auropunctata. NCBI lineage: Eukaryota > Metazoa > Arthropoda > Insecta > Hymenoptera > Formicidae > Wasmannia > Wasmannia auropunctata. Next base: position 28,382 of record NW_012027146.1, on the reverse strand, counting down.
ATATGCGTGCATGTGTGCATATGCATGCTTGTAAAGCTAACCTAGCTAACGAATCTACTTAAGTTGTGTTTTAAAATTCACTGCTAGCATTAAAAATCTATAGCTTATAATTTATATTACGTGCATTCTAAATTTTCAGTACTGATAATGAATTGTAGAACACAGATTAGGTAGCCCAGCCCTAACTGAAGTTCAAAATTAACTTACATAAAAGAGGGCATATTTATTCGACATGTCGAATGCTTAGGAAATTGTAAGTTATTATATTATAATATTAATAATTAATAATTGATCATTATTATATTAATTGTAATTTAACTTGGTTTTTTGTTAAAGTTTATTTAATTAAATTGCGATTTCGACATACAGGAATGTGAGGTTATAATGTAATTGCTTTTTGTTATTTGCATTAGGGTTGAAAATGTGGTTATTGCGGGTATTTTATTTCACAATTTTCCGATTTAATGAAACATTCTTGTTTTCATCCATTTGACGAAGACATGCATGTATTGAAGATAGATGAAAATTTCGTAGTTACTGTGGGTAAGTGTTATAGAGCGAAATAAATTTATATATTATTTGCATATTATTTATAATTTATCAATGTTTAATATTGTTTTATTGTAATAATAGAACGTAATTTCATGTTTATTTATTCTATTATTACAGAAAAACAATATTAAATATTGATAAATTTTGACAGTGATAAAGTATAATCATTTATCACTATTAAATATTGTTTTTGTAGAATGGATAATTTACTTGCACAATGTTGTTTATTTATACTTTGATTGTACTAATTTAATTCAATTTAATTCAAATTATTTATACCGAATTTATGCTTGTTTTATTTATTTTGTAGCATTAAGAGAAAACTATGCAGATGATAATGATATTTTGTCCCAAGATGCGAATAGTATGTCAGCAGACATATAATGTAAATAATGATAATGAACAACAGCAAGTTGATAACAGTGACGAATTATTAATTTCTTGTGTGGCTCGTAAGCGAGCATTATTCGACCATCGAATACCTGCAAAAGAAAGAAGTAATTTAAAAAAAAAGCGCAGTGGCAGGAAGTATGTAACCTAATGGGAGGTTAGTTTAAAAATTTTGTTCAAGTAAGACTACAGAAACAAGTAATAATTGATTAATATTATATATGCATGCATTAATTTTAAAATTTTATCATTTTTTTCTATTAAGGAGTTTTAAGTGTAGACAAAGCAAAGCGAAGATGGAGATATCTCCGAGACTGTTATATGAAGGCCAAAAAGAAAGAACACGAATATATTCCAAGTAGGTCTGCTGAGGATGAGTCCTTAAAAAAGAAATTCCGCTTTTATGAACAAATGAAGTTTCTTGATGACGTTCAAGTAAAATCTGCGTAAGCATAATGCAATTATTATCATGTTTTCATTTAATATTTGATTTGTGTAAAAAATGTACAATAGATAGTACAAGTGTACTATCATAATTTATACATGAATTACAAATATTCCAAATAAAGTAGATAATTTTTATATTAACAAGTAAACATTTATTTAAATTATAGTTCTTAAAAGAAACGTTTATCGAAAGTTCTATGAAGAATATTTCTCTGAAATATTATTAGTAATTAAAATGATTTTATATTTAAATAATTGTATTTAAAATTAATGTAATATTTAAAAATATGTACTTGAAAATTTTTATAAGTTCCCAATTCAAAATCTGTCAAAAGTTGTAAGAGATATGTATGGATGTTTTCGATTTTAGGACGTGCAGCAGTCTAAGTATAAGTACTAACGATAGTAATTTGAATACTACAGCTAGTAATGAGCCGTCATTGCTAGTGCCTGTACCAATGGACAGTAGTGGGTCTAACTCGTTTACCTCGTCGCAGTCGACAGTTATTAGAGAAAATGGAGTTGATTGTAACTCCGGCAAAAGTATGTTTTTATGAATGTATAACATTTATTGAAATTTATAACAAGAGTTATTTAATTATTTAACTTGTATGTTTGATTTATTTTTATTTATTATTTTTTTCATGTTTAATGTAATGTTCTTGATAATATAATACAATTTTAGAAAGAAAATTAGAGAAATCCATCAACAAAGCCGATGAGGAGTTTCACGAAACCATACTTACAGCGAGAACCCATTGCACAACCTGATGCAACAAGTGCTTTTCTAATAACACTGGCTGAAGGATTAAGGAAACTGCCTTACAGACAGCGAATCAAATCGGAAATTTAATTTCTTTCAATGATTGTGAAAGAGCAAGAGCGACTGGATTTTGATAGTGGCAATTAAATATTGTAAAAAATTTGTTTTTTTGTTTAAGTACTTTATCATCTGTTTAATATATTTTCAGCGATAGTTCTGTTAAAATTACAATGAAGTTCCTTTGGTTTAGTGTTATAATATTAAGTATTACTATTTTATTTTTCTGTTTAGAAAAATAAATAATTAAAGAAAAATAACAAAATAAAGATATTACGAGCAAATTACGTTAAGTCATTTTATATCCACAAGAATGCACACATTTTAGGAATTTATGTATTATATATTTCAACAATGACACGGTAATTAAAAATCATTTTCGATCGCTTTCTTCCATTGCCACGGCAAGGCTCCATGACCTTGAAAAAAAAATTGAATACGCTTCTCTGATTGAAATTGAGTTGTTATTATATCGACCTCGATAAACTGGCATTGTATGAACTCCTTTATAATTTTCAGACGCATCTTCTGAACTAATTCGAACATATGATTTTTTCCCGTCAATTTCTCTTCATTTTTAATAATAAAGTTATGTAACACTAACGTTGCTTGTACAAATTTTCGTACATTCATGACATTTGCTATAATTGGCTTTCGATATATCCTCCATCGTGAGACAAGAATTCCAAAAGCACTCTCCACAACGCGCCTTGCTCGTCTGAGCCTATAATTGAAGACTTTTCTTCCAATATCTAGTTTTTCACTTCTTGGGTATAGCCTCGTTATGTATGTCAAAAGTATGTCGAAAGGCTTCATCAGCTACTAAAACATAAGGCAATGATGGTCCGCCAATTTCGACTTGCTTTGGCTTCGGCAGTTTAAATAAGTTAGTTTCGAAACGTTTGCCCATTTCGCTATTGTAAAATACTCTTCCGTCACTGTGCCTGCCTTCCAATGTCGATTATTGTGAAACAATGCGATGCATCGCTTATTCCAAGAAGATAGATACTGTGAAAGCCTTTGTAATTATAATATGTCGAGCCACTGTTTGGCGGAGTCTGAAGGGAAATGTTTCCTTTTCATTATTTAATTTTATGTGAAGTGTACATGACGAACTTTTGATTTTCAGCAAAATATTTTTAACCTTTTAATTAATACAATTTAGATTAAATTTATAGTTTTAATATTATACATTATATAAGTATGTCAAAAGACAAACCCGTTTTGAACATACTTGTATCATAACATGTTTTCCGTCGATAGCTCCTATGCAATTAGGAAAGTCCCATAATCGCTCAAATTCATGGGCTATGGATTCTCAAGTCTCTTTACTGTCTGTAAGAAAAACTTTATCTTTTAGACAATTCCAAATTGCCTCACAGGTTTCTGATAACAATTTTTGAGGCAGTATTGTGTCCGATTCTGAAGGCATACGACAGCGACTTCATGCTATCTCCAGATAATAAAAGTCGCAGTATTATGTCGAGTTTCAGGTGAAATAAGATCGTGAACTACATGTTCTTTGGCGATGATAGGTCCGACTAATTTTAATAACTCCTCAAATAATTGAGGTAGTAATCTAAAATAATTAATATATTTGTCTACATCTTCAGCCTGCATTTCCTTTGCAAGATTTGCACTTGCTCCTTGTAATAATCTTCTCTTTCTGGAGTAAATATAGGTTGCACCCAAAATCTTCGTTGTCTTTTATTATTTTTTTTTTAGCAATTGTATACAGAATATATAATTTTGCGATCTTCCGACGTAGCCCCTGCTGATTAAATGCTTTCTAATTTAATTTTTTCAACAAACCGCAAATAACAATAAACAATTTCTTTGAATACATTTTGCTCTAATTAATGACCCAAACAGCACAGGATATTCTCAGGATCATCCTGAATATGTCCCAGGACGTTTTGGGACATTTTGAGGACACTTCATATATCCACGGGATGTCCTCGGGATGTCCTTAGGATACCTTTTTCAGGACACTTTTAAAACAGCCTCAGTTCAGACTCAGGACGTCCTGAGGACAGGCTCAGGACGTTCTAGGGATAGCTTCAGGACGTCCTAGGGACAGCCTCAGGACGTCCTGTGGACAGTCCCATGAGCCTTACAAGCTGTCCATAGGATATATATTTGTGGACACTATTATAGGGATATCCCCAAAAGGACAAATTTGTATGTCCATATGCTATCCTCATTTGTACATACATTATCGACATATCCGTGTTATTAAAATATTACCAGAGATACTTAATAAATATATATGTATGTATTAAACAGAAATTTACATTCATTGAATAGTTATTTAAATTTTATTAATTAATAACTATTTTATGATAAAATCTTGTTAAATTTTTCTTTCGTAACTACGAAATATAATATAATTATTGTTTGGATAATTTTTTTATAAAAATGTAAAAAACGTAAAAAAAATGTTTGCATACATTTAGTATTAGATCCTAATCACTTCTTAATTTAATACAGTTTTACATTATGTTGTACTTATTATTTGTATTTTATTGTTATTTGGATTATCGATTATTTTGTATGTTAACATTTATAAAAAAATAGATATTTATTTTTTTATAACTTTTTAATTGATCTGATCTATCATGGATATGTATTCATTAACATTAAGTAATCATGGATTATCACAAAATATCTGCAGTTTCCCGATCACAGAAGTTAAGCAGCGTTGAGGGCAGTCGTGACTTGGATGGGTGACCGTTAGATTTGAATATTAATTTCGGAGGAATAATTCTCTTGCAAATACCGTAAATTGTTTTTTTTAATGTTTTATAATGGTTTTTATTTTAATTTTATAAACGTTTATTTAATTGTTATTTTTTATTTTTTATATCCTATGAACACGTCAGAGATTTTGCTATACCACAAGATGTCCTTAGGACATCCCTGGATGAAAATAGGACCTCCTGAGGATGTCCTCAGTACCCGTCCTGGACGTCCTGTGGACGTCTTCAGGACTTCCTGAGGACACGATAAGGCGCTCATTTGCTATATCACAGGACGTCCTCAGGACGTCCCTGGATGAAAATAGGACATCCTGATAACGTCCTCAAATCCCGTCCTGGACGCCCTGGGGACGTCCTTAGGACGTCCTTGTGCTGTTTGGGGATAGATAATCAACCGTGCTATTGTCACGTCTTATGTATATGTGATTCCGATCCGCAGAAGTTTGTTTCCTAGGTCCCATTGAGCGGAATTCACCTATGGCCTAATTTACACCGAGCATTTAATACGCGTACTAATTAGTAACTTTCTATTAAATTTTCTTAATTTCGACGATACACATAAACTTATACATGATATATGTATTTAATTAATCATATTAATGCATAGTGTATCAGCTTAGTACATCATTCTTTAAATGCATTGTAGAAATTAAGATAATTTAATAGAAAGTTTCTAGTTAGTACGCGTATATCAAGTGCTCGATGTAAACTAGGTCTGTGCGCAATTAGCGCTGACCAATCGCAAGAGCCTTCCCATAGATCACTTTCATCAGATCTATTGGAATAACGTTTGTCATTGGCTCGCGTGGATTACGCATTAACAAATTCCGCTCAATAGAACCTACGAAACGTACACTTTTGCGGAGCGGAATATGCGAAATGTCGATATTGGGAGGAATCGTTCCGCAGTTCCGTATTTCCGTAGTCCCGCATCCCATGTGATTTCATCCTTAAAAATCGTGGATTGTTATACTGAACACTCTGTATATCGTCGTTAATAGAAAAGTGATATATCTTAAAATTAGCACACACACAAAACTTTTCAGTAAAGCATTTTTAAAATTACGATTTTTTTAAACTTATTTATTAATTTAAAGAAAATGACAACAATATATTATGTTGCTGACAATAACTATTGTGGCAATAACAATTTTTAATCAGTATTAATTCAACGAATTGATTATTACTGTCAGATTGAGCAAGTTAACTTTAGGGATTATAATAAGAAAACAATTAATAGCCGTGTTTAGCAGAGGATCTATCACGATTCTCGAAAATTAATGAAAATTACAAAAGTGATCGAATTTACTAGAAGATTTATAAGTTCATTGATCCACAGCTTGTGCATAAATTTATTCACTTTCTAATTTTCACTAATTTCTAAAAACCGTAATAACCCTGTTGAAAAAATCCATATGGATTTCCATGAAAATCCATATGGATTGCTATGGTAAATTCGAAATCCATGTGGACAACCATATTATGTTAAAAATCCATATGGAAATCCATGTAAATAACCTGCATGTTATGTTGAAAATCCATATGGAAATCCATATGAATAACTACGTCAGGTTAAAGTCCATATGAGAAATCCATGCGAGTAACCATGTCATTAAAATCCATATGGAAATCCATGTACGTGGATAACTGCATGTATGTCATATTAAAGTAATTCATATGGAATATGAAAATCTATATAAAAAATGTCAAAAATTCATATATGGGTTATGCATCTTACATATAATTATCTTACATATAATTTTTTCAATTCTTTTATTAAATTTAATATTATTTTTATTTTCTATTTGTATAAACTGAGTCGACAAGGCACACAGGGGATA
>NW_012027146.1:14560-20765 GCF_000956235.1 Wasmannia auropunctata | reverse complement strand
CTGACTCTGACGTCAGAGTCAAGTTAAGCAAAACAAGTAAACAGGCAGTTTTGGAGTCGCCAAATGTGCCGATGTCACGCATCGGTCCCGCGGGCGAAGTGATTGGCCGAGCTGTCCGGTGCGCGACTCGCGCGTTGTAGCACGAATTTCGAACATCTATAAAAAAATACATGTGCGAACCATATATTGGCAAATTTAATATTTTAATGATATATAAATTATAAATTATTTACATATATATATAATATATATATATATATATATTATATATCCCGTGCGGTTGGGATACCCATCGGGCGCGTACTCCTGGGTGGCGGATAGGAGGAAGTCTGATGAGGGTTCTGGCTCCCCAAGTATAAAACCCTGTGTGGGGTTGAGGAACCCATCGGATAGTGGCGGTGATAACTGGTCTCCCAGGTATAAAACCCTGTGTGGCCGGGAAAGCCGTCGCCGTGGACCATCCCCCCAAGCCAAGCTCTACGGCGAGGGCTGCGTGGCACTGGGGGAGCAGTGTCGTAAGTAGAACCTCTGGGGAACCAGGCAGAACCCCAGCAGTAACAATGCCTTACCCATGCATGCGGGGCTCTGCATGGGTGGACCGTATACTTCCCTAGCTACTCGTGGGATCAAGATGAACATTAGCAAATTAAATCTTGAAGCAATGGAGATCGAAGGCTCGAGTGGGCACTCGGTGACGCAGGCAGCGACTGCGCCGCAAGAACGGGCCCGTATGGGCTCGGAAAGCGACGTAGCTGCTGCCAGCAAGGTTGTAGAGGTCCCTGCCTCCGAACGGGCCCCGATGGACTCGGGAGAAGGCAGTGGGGATAAGGGCGCTGCAGAGGCTCCTCGTAAGAGGAACCGCTGTGGAGCCGAGAAGAGGCGGGCCAAGAGGGATAGGGAGAAGGCTCTTGAGGGGCAATCTCCCTGTGTCTCGACAGCCGTAGCTAAACCAGGGGAGGGGAAGGAAGGGCTCACCGGTAAAAAGCGCCGTGCGGGCTCTAACGAAACTCCCCCCCCCCTCGGTTAAAAGGGCCACAAAAAAGCCAAGGGCTCAGGAGCCTGGGTCCTATGCGGCGGCAGCCGATCCGCTGGCGAGGGCGGTTGTTGTGGAGGGGTACCCCGAGAGGGGCATCACTCCGGAGCAGCTGACCTTGTTCCTGGGGGCGGTCCTGACGGAGATGGAGGGGATCCGAGAGAGTTCCCTACCCAGATTTGTGGGACCGGCCAACCTGAAGAACGGCGCCGTTGTCATCAGGGGTGCGGATGCGGGGTCAATTGAGTGGCTCGAAAGTCGAGTGGGTAGTATTGTATCCTGGGAGGGCGCCAGGCTCGGGATGGTGGCCTGGACGAACTTCAAAGGCTGCACAGGGCCGTGGTCTGGGTTCCGGGGCCTCCGAAACCTGCAGCTGCGGTCCAGGCGCTGCTGGAGAGGCAGAATCCGGGCGTTGGCGCCTTGAACTGGCGTGTGTTTGCCGAAAACGTTGGGGCTTCCCCCGAGGGGAGCAACTTCGTCTTCGGCATCTTGGAGTCCAGCATTCGCAAATTGAGAGAGCTGGACTTCAAGTTATGCTATGGGATCGAACAGGTCACTGTGAAGGTGGCACGGTCCCATAGTGAGGGAACGGACGGGGAGGAGCCTCGATCTGAAGACTGATCGGTTGATGGATTGGTCGGTGATTGAGGTTACCCAGATTAACCTGCATCATAGTAAAGGGGCCTCGGCGATCTTAGCTAGGCACCAATCTAAGATGCACACAGCCATTTCTCTGATGCAAGAGCCGTGGGTAGTCCATGGTTGCGTTAGAGGAGTGGCAGCATGTGGGAAGCTCTTTAGGGCCCCCACCGAACAAAGATCCAGGGCTTACATTGCGGTCAAGGGTCTGGAGGCGTGTCTTCTGCCAGAGCTATGTTCCAGAGACCTAGCAGCAGTGGAGGTGATGGCAACCGGCAGGATTGGGGGCACCAAAAGGCTGGTAATATGTTCGGCCTACTTCCCTCATGGAAAAGAGGTGCCGCCACCGGAGTTGGTTAGGCTGGTAGACTTCTGCCAGAAGGAAGGATTGCTGGTGGTGGGGTGCGATGCCAACGCGCACCACACGATATGGGGCAGTACCAATATGAACGAGCGAGGGGAGAAGTTACTGGAATACTTAATAACGACCGACCTGGAGGTTCTGAACAGGGGTAATCAACCTACCTTTTGCACGAGGGTGAGAAGAGAGGTACTTGACCTCACTCTCTGCTCACGGAGGGCCATGAGCGAAGTGACGGGGTGGAGGGTGTCGAATGAGCCCTCTCTTTCCGATCATAGACTAATAACCTTTAGGCTTTCAGATCTTAAGGTGGAGGCCAGGAAGGTGAGAAACCCAAAGCGGACGGACCTCCTATAGGATGGACCTGGGCAACGACCTCAAGGAATTTCCCAGAAGGTACGGCACGCCGGAGGAACTGGAGCTCTGTGTGGAGCACTTACAGAGAGCCCTGGTGAACTCTTATGAGGCGAACTGTCCGGTCAGGACGGTGACGAATAACAGGGGGATCCCCTGGTGGAGTCCAAGGCTGCAGAGTCTCAGAGCCAAGGCACGTCGAACCTGGAACAAAGCCAGGAATACGGGCCGGCCATCCGACTGGGACCTCTACAGGACATCTCAGAAGGAGTATAGGGACTCGGTGGTTGAGGCAAAAAAGAAGAGCTGGCGGGACTTCTGTGAGTCGGTAGAAGGGGTTCCGGCTACCGCAAGACTCTGCAGGTTCCTGTCTAGAAACCCGGATGCGGCACTGGAAACAATCCAGGAGCCGGATAGCAACATGGTATCTGGAGAACAATGCCTGATTCACCTCTTAGAGACCAATTTTCCTGGGTTTCAAAGGGGCGTGGACAGATTCTGGGAAGCTGACGCGGGCTCCTTCAGGGCACGTGCCAGACTGGAAGCTAGCGGCTGAAATTGTGAGGCCGGACAAGGTCAAATGGGCTATTGGCTCCTTCAAACCCTTTAAATCTGCGGGGCCCGACCTTGTTTTTCCGGCTCTTCTTCAGGAGGGGCTGGAGCAAATAGTTGAACTCCTCACAAAGGGTGCTGAGGGCCTGCCTGGCTCTTGGATACACACCTCGAGCGTGGAGGCGGGCGAGAGTGGTTTTTATTCCCAAAGGAGGGAAGAGCCACGTCTCTGCCAAGGACTTTAGATCGATCAGCTTGACCTCATTTCTCTTGAAGACGTTGGAGAAGCTGGTCGATGTCTACATAAGAGACAATGTGCTGACCAGTGATCCTTTGCACTCGAATCAGCACGCATACCGGGCCGGCTACTCGAGTGATACGGCTCTCCACTCGATGGTTTCGATCATCGAGAGGCAGTTCCAGCAAGGGGGCTTTGCGGTGGGCACCTTCCTGGACATTAAGGGAGTTTTCAACAACACTCCACATCGAGTGGTCTGTGCTGAGGCAGCGAGACAGGGCGTCTCGGCGAAGCTGGTCGAATGGATCCGTGGAATGCTTGGGCGTCAGGTAACGACCTCACTAGGAATGGTGAGGTGTGGAAGGATGGGTAGAGAAAGGCTGCCCCCAGGAGAGAGTTCTCTCACCGCTCCTATGGTGCTTGGTAGCAGATAGGCTGCTTAGAATGCTTAATGACAAGGGCTTTGAGGCGATCGGGTATGCTGATGATTTGGCTATCCTGACTCGAGGACCGTTCCTTGAGACACTTCTCGAGCTCACACAAGGGGCTCTAGAGGTGGTCGAGAAATGGTGTAGGGAGACGGGACTGTCGGTGAACCCGAAAAAGACCAGTCTCGTAATCGTCACCCGTAAGTACAAGATGGACTCCGTGCAGGGGCCTGTTCTGGAGGGAGTCAGGCTGATACCTGAGGGTTCGGTCAAGTATTTGGGAGTCATCCTGGATAAGAGGCTGAACTGGAAGCTGCACCTGGAAGCTGTGTGCAAGAAAGCCTGCACATATTTTTGGATGTGTAGGAGAACTTTTGGGCAAACCTGGGGCCTGCAGCCAGACAGAGTGTTCTGGGTGTACACTGCGGTGCTCCGGCCAAGATTGCTCTATGCAGCGGTGGTCTGGTGGCCGAGGGTACAAGTGGCCGAGGCCCGGACATCGCCGGAGCGCGTCAGGGCTTTCATTCTTAGAGGTGCCCTGGGTGCTATGAGAACAACGCCAGTAGCGGCTATGGGACTGCTACTTGGCATTGAACCATTCCATCTCTCAATAGTGGCGGCTGCGGCCGCTACTGCCTACAGGTTGAAGTGCGGGAATAAATGGACGGTCGCTGTGACCCACACTCGGTTTCCACGTGAGCTCTTAGCGGGAGCCGTGTTCGAGATGGGGCAGGATAGAATGCCTGTAAGGCATGACTTCAGCAGATCTTTTAGGATCTTCATTCCAAGTCGCGAGGAGTGGGAGAGGCATGAGGTGCCCGTCATCAGGAATGGGGACGTCTGGTACACGGATGGCTCCAAGACTGACACGGGCGCCGGTGCTGGGATCTATGGATGCCGAAAAGGAGTCAGGGAGGCTCTCCCACTGGGCGAGCTCACCACTGTCTTCCAAGCGGAGGTGGCGGCAATCATGAGATGTGCTCAGGCACTGATTGCACCGGGTGGGAAGCGCGAGCGTATCAGGATTTGCTCAGACAGCAGGGCGGCCCTGGGGGCGTTGGGCGCATGTATCTTTGATTCTCGGCTGGTCTGGGAGTGCAAGAATGCGCTGGATCGGCTGTCAATCAACAACGACGTTGCCCTGGTTTGGGTCCCGGGTCACTCAGGGATCAAGGGCAACGAGATCGCCGATGAGCTGGCCAGAGCTGGCTCATCGACCAGGATGGTAGGACCGGAGCCGGCTCTAGGCGTGCCCAGCTGTGTTGGCAGAGCCGAAATAAGAGGCTGGCTGCAGGAACGCCACGCGGACTTTTGGAAGAAAACGACAAAAACCAAGTGCCAACAGGCAAGGGCTCTTCTGGGAGAGGTACCCAGAAGGGACCTTGCCAGGAACATCAGGGCCTTGAGGAGAAGGGAAGCCAGACTGGCGGTGCAGATCTACACAGGTCATGGCTTCACCAATTACCATATGCATAGGCTGGGGCGCTGTGACACCCCGGTATGCAGGAAGTGCGGATTTGGCGAAGAGACTAGTCTCCACGTGCTGTGCAAATGCCCAGCTTACGCTGGGAACAGGCGACTTCTTTTGGGCTCGGAATTTCTTGAGCCAAAACAGGTTTGGCAACTCCAAGTCAGAGACCTCCTCCGCTTCTGGGGGACGACAGGTGTTGGTTGACTTGGAGTTAGCTCGGCCGGGAAGACACAATGGACCTCATCTGCGTGTCGTTGGTGGACCTTCGATAGAAGGCTGCCTCCCGGAAATATTATTATTATTATTATATATATATATATCTCAATGCATATGTTGAAAAATCCATGTAGACTTCTATATGGATTTCCATATGGATTTCCATGTGGATTCCATGTACACTGACAATGAGACTCGAAAAATAGTAATAATCTCTGAATTTTCGCTTATTCTCGAGAACTTTTCTCTAGACTTTTAGTCTAAATTTGTAGATGTTTACTGAAAAAATAGTAACGTTTGCTGAAAAATACAGTAATATTTAAAAACTAAAACTGTAAGCAATATTATCGGAAAAAATACGTAATTATTGAGAAGTTTCATTATTTATATGTGATTCCTGTTACTGTTAGCTCTCAGCTTTGTTTAGGCGCAAGAATTCAGTGGCAGAAAAATATACAGTGCCCGCCAAAAGTTTCGGGCCACCTAAATAACTTTTGAATGGTTTGTAATATAGGATTGAAATTTATAGGGATACAATGGGATCACAAAGTCTATTATTTAACCACAAAAACACCCTTCTCCACACTTCCGGGAGAGCGGTGGTAGGAGCGGGTCAAAAAATCTTAAATGGAATGTGGGGTCGAGTGAGGGCTCGTTCGAAAGGGCTTTCCGAGACAAGAAAAACGCGAGGTCGCTAAGCTCTCTACAATTTTTTTTCGCAGAGTTATGATTATTTAAACATTTGAGATAAGGACCCCGCGGTTCGTCACTTCCGCCATGTTTCATGACTCCAAACCTTCTATGTTGTGTGTGTGTGCGTGCGTGCGTGCGTGCGTGCGTGCGTGCGTGCGTGCGTGCGTGCGTGCGTGCGTGCGTGCGTGCGTGCGTGCGTGCGACTGAGTCGACAAGGCAC
>NW_012027146.1:13401-14540 GCF_000956235.1 Wasmannia auropunctata | reverse complement strand
GTAGGACCGGAGCCGGCTCTAGGCGTGCCCAGCTGTGTTGGCAGGGCCGAAATAAGAGGCTGGCTGCAGGAACGCCACGCGGACTTTTGGAAGGAAACGACAAAAACCAAGTGCCGACAGGCAAGGGCTCTTCTGGGAGAGGTACCCAGAAGGGACCTTGCCAGGAACATCAGGGTCTTGAAGAGAAGGGAAGCCAGACTGGTGGTGCAGATCTACACGGGTCATGGCTTCACCAATTACCATATGCATAGGCTGGGACGCTGTGACACCCCGGTATGCAGGAAGTGCGGGCGAAGAAATTAGTCTCCACGTGCTGTGCAAATGCCCAGCTTACGCTGGGAACAGGCGACTTCTTTTGGGCTCGGAATTTCTTGAGCCCGAACAGGTATGGCAACTCCAAGTCAGAGACCTCCTCCGCTTCTGGGGGACGACAGGTGTTGGCTGACTTGGAGTTAGTTCGGCCGGGAAGACACAATGGACCTCGTGTCGTTGGTGAATCTTCGATAGAAGGCTGCCTCCCGGGAATATTATTATTATTACTATCGCAGCATGTAATAATATTACATCACCGCCTTCTATCACATCTGCACGCAATACCACTGATTGTGAGCACAAAAAAACAACATGCACAAGAACTGAATGGAATGGTAAATATAATTTTTTTGTTAAGTACATATATGTTTTACATTATATATACAGAGTGCCCAAAAAGTTCCGGGAATAATTTCACCTAAATAATTTCTGAACGGTTCGAGATATTGTGTTGAAATTTATAGGGTTACAATGTCAAAATTCTATTATTTATATTATTAATATTATTTAATTATAGTTATAAAATTAAAAACTCATTTGGCATTAAATTTGCGTGATCTTTATTTTAAATAGTTACGCTTCACAATGCCTTCGTACAATGCTTACGTATAGTCTATATAATGACGTAATGATATAAATTTTTGTAACGATGTGTTTGTGCGCGTGTATCCCATAATAAATCAGTACCCAAGCAGCAATTCAGGGCATCTTGACCAAGCCAAAGTAAAATTGCCCTAATTAAGTAAAAAATGACAAAGTTTTGACCTAAAATATGTCCTAAAAGTAAAATTATATTGGAGGTTTTTTTTGTAGGTAAAAAATTATCT
>NW_012027146.1:5170-13381 GCF_000956235.1 Wasmannia auropunctata | reverse complement strand
ATTTTTTTTCGCAGAGTTATGATTATTTAAACATTTGAGATAAGGACCCCGCGGTTCGTCACTTCCGCCATGTTTCATGACTCCAAACCTTCTATGTTGTGCGTGCGTGCGTGCGTGCGTGCGTGCGTGCGTGCGTGCGTGCGTGCGACTGCGTCGCGTGCGTGCGTGCGTGCGTTCGTGCGTGCGTGCGTGCGTGCGTGCGTGCGTGCGTGCGTGCGTGCGTGCGTGCGTGCGTGCGTGCGTGCGTGCGTGCGTGTTTATATAATATATGTATATGTGCGTGTGTGTGTGTGTGTGTGCATGCGTGCGTGTGCGTGTGTGTGTGCGTGTACGAGCGCGTGTGCGTGTGTGTGTTGTGTGTTACACAGTGTGTTACATAAAATACGGCGGAAGTGACGAACCGCGAGGTTTTTATCTCTATGTGACACACACACACACACACACGCACACGCACACGCACACGCGCGCACATACATACAACAGAGAGGGTTTGAAGTCATAAAATACGGCGGAAGTGACGAACCGCGGGGTCCTTATTTCAAATGTTTAAATAATCATAACTCTGCGAAAAAAAATCGTAGAGAGCTCAGCGACCCCGCGTTTTTCTCGTTTCGGAAAGCCCTTTTGAACGAGCCCTCACTCGACCCCACATTCCATTTAAGATTTTTTGACCTCCTTTTACTCCCGCCCCCCGGAGGTGCGGAAAAGGGTGTTTTTGTGATTAAATAATAGACTTTGTGATTCCATTGTATTCCTATAAATTTCAATCCTATATTACAAACCATTCAAAAGTTATTTAGGTAGCCCGGAACTTTTGGCGGGCACTGTATACCGGAAAAAAAAGTTGCTTACAAAAAGTATCATTAGCTTAGCGTTAGCGTACAAGTCTGCTATTCTAGGGATCCCAGGTTCAATCTTGATTTGTTTTTAAAAATTATAACAACGTAATTGTAATTATTAATAAAATAGGGAATATGCAAAATAGAATAAACACAAATTAAATTCTAAAAAATAATAAGATGTAATTATAAAATAAAATAAAAAAATTTTGTTGGAAGGTGGCGAAATAAGTCCGTGATTTTTGTTGGATAAGCTCACAGTTTATTCTGTTAGACAAATTACAAAGAATGCTGAGAACTTAATACGCGCTGCTGACTCAAAATAAAAAAGAAAAACAAAAGGTCGTAAGTCCCCTTCGAAAGCGTCCGTCGCACGCGTGTACCGTATGGGGATCACTCGTACAGTGCGCGAGAGAGCGGAACCACCAACCGCGACCAATGCGAATCGAGGTGGCGCTTGTGCCAACGCCTCCACATGTCAGGACTCTGACTCATCCAACACTCCTCCTCGACATCTCGTCCCAGGTTAATCTTCCTTAATCATTATCTCCCGATAACAGACCGATCCTTTCTCATAGCCTCTTCAATCTTGTCTTCCCAAGAGGTTTTGTCAGCAGATCAGCTAGCATGTCCTCCGTTGGACAGTACTCGAAAACAATCTCTCCCCCTGCACTTAGGTCCCTCACAAAATGGTACTTTGCGTCAACGTGCTTAGTTCTACTGCTTGACTTGCTATTTTCCAGCATCTTCAAGCAGCTTTGATTATCTTCGTACACTTTCGTTGCGCCCGATGGTCTATTGTTAAAGCACTTTAATACTATACGTACCCATAAAAGCTCTTTGCATCCCTCCGAGAGGGCGATGTACTCGGCCTCAGTGGTGGACAGCGCGACGCAAGTTTGCTTCCTGCAACCCCACGCGATCGTTGCCCCATAAAGTTGAATCACATACCCGCTATTGGATTTTCTTTCCTCCCTGTTTTGTGCCCAATCTGCATCCATATATGCGATGAGCGTTTCGGCTCCCTTCGATGATCCCAATCTCAGCATCAGATTCTTAGTCCCCTTTAGGTATCTTACTACTCGCTTCGCTTCGTTCCAATCCGTCTTCGTAGGGGCCACCGTATGCTAACACATCCGGATGTGCCGTTATTCCTACATATAAGAGTTTCCCGATAAGTTTTTAATAGCCGCCGTTGTCCTCCAGAAGTCCAACAGCTCGATCTTGCTTAAAGTACCCCACGTCAAGTGGAACGCTCGAACACTTCGCGTCCTCCATCCTTGAACTCCTTACAATCTTTTCAATGTATGAGCTCTAATCTAGGAAAAAGGTACCGTCCTTCCTTTAAATTCTATAACCCAGGTAATTCCTTGGTTCTCCCAGCGCGGTCAGGTTTAACGACTGCTTAAGCGCCTTCTCAGCGTCGTCAATATCCTCCCGTCTCTTGCTCGCCATCAACAGATCATCGACATATACAATCAGGAAGACAGGCGCTGTCAATTGATTCTTCACGTAGAGGCAGGGGTCTGCCTCGCACTGCGTGAATTTTTGTCTTTTCAGAGTGTCTCTCAATTTGTCGCTCCAGACCCTCGCGGCTTGCTTGAG
Organism: Wasmannia auropunctata; assembly: GCF_000956235.1. NCBI lineage: Eukaryota > Metazoa > Arthropoda > Insecta > Hymenoptera > Formicidae > Wasmannia > Wasmannia auropunctata. The sequence continues at coordinate 10,937 of NW_012027146.1, read as the reverse complement.
CCCGTATAAACTTTTCTTTAACTTACAAACCTTGTGCTCTTTTCCTTTCTCGTGGAAATCCTCTGGTTGCGTCATAAATATGGTCTCCTTCAAGTCCCCGTTCAGAAATGCTGTCTTTGCATCGTATTGCTTCACGACGTAGCTTCGCTGTCCTGCGAGCGTCAGAAAAATCCTAATCGTCTCCTGTCTTACGACTGGTGCAAAGACCTCGTCATAATCTGTGCCAAATTTCTGCGAGAACCCCTGTGCGATCAGACGAGCTTTATATCTGGAAATTTGCCCGGAATCGCTGAGTTTTAGTTTGTAGACCCATTTGCTTCCGATTGGTTTCCGGTTATCTGGCAATTCTACGAGTTTCCATGTCTCGTTTTCCTTTAGCAATTGCACTTCTTCTTTCATCGCCTTAAGCCATTTCTCTCGATCTGGTCCTTTTATTGCTTCCGCCATTGTTTGGGGTTCCGCTGTCTGAAACATTAAATTTGTAGTTCCTGCTTCGAATCTGTCTGGATTCTTACCCTTCGTCGAGCGGCTCGACTTTCGCAACCCTTGTTGCTGCTCGACAACAGCCTCCTCCTCAACGTCAGTGAATACGTCGTCAGAAAGCTCGGTACTGCTGCTCTCGATTAGTTCATCGTCATCTGACTCGTTTGTATCTGAACTTTCCCCGGATCTGATCGGTCTGTTTACCTTGTCTGGATCAGATATCTCTTCCAAGTCCACTTGCACGTGATCATGACTCAGCTCCCGAGAACTTTCTTCGTCGACAAACACGACATCTCTACTTATCACGATTTTGTTCGTTTTGGTGTCTATTAGTCGAAATGCCTTGCTCCCTTTCGCGTATCCCACGAATATCAACTTCTCTGCCTTCGCTGCGAGTTTATCACGCTTTATCTTTGGTATTTGCACATAGGCTGTCGAGCCGAATACATGTAGGTCGCTAAGGTCTGGCAACTTTGATTCCCAAAGTTCATAGGGTGTCCTGTCTGTGGCTTTAGTGATCAGCCTATTTTGCAAGAAATTTGCAGTGCTCAAGGCCTCACCCCAATACCTATTGTGCATGTCCGCATTCAAAAGCATACAACGAGTCATTTCTGTCAAGTACCTATTTTTTCTCTCCGCCACTCCATTTTGTTGCGGAGAATAGGGAGCCGTGAGTTGCACTCGAATCCCGTTTTTCTTCAGGTACTGAACGAAGTCATTGGACATGTACTCTCTCTCCCTGTCGGACCTGATAACCTTCGGCCTTTTTCCAAACTTGGTCTTCACCATTTCGAGATATTCCTTCATTGCGTCCGCCGTCGCTGACTTCTTATCCAGCAAGAAGATTTCCGTATAGCGACTGAAATCGTCTATAATTGTCAGAATGTATTTCTTTCCTCCTGGTGTAATGGTCCTCATTGGTCCACAGAGATCAGTATGCAGCATGTCCAAAACTTCCTTCGTCTTTGACTCCGACTTCTTCGGAAATGGCTTCCTCGCCATTTTTCCCTTGATGCAGCATTCGCAAGTAGTGCGAATTCCACAGTCGGTGAGCTTGATCCCGATTGCCAGTCTTTTATTGACCAAAAGCCTTACAGCCTCTGGATCCCTGTGTCCCAGCTTTCTATGCCAGGTGTGTTGACAATCCTTAGTGTGAGATGATTGCACTTGCAGTCCTTCGTGTTGATAACCTCGAACGAAATATAGTCCATTCTTCAGTACGTTTTTGATTATGGTCTTGCCGTCTCGAGAAATATCGTAACCTTCATTCTCGAACTCGACCTTGAGCCCCAAATCAGTCAATTTTCTCACCGATAACAGGCTGTGCTTCAATGATGGCACGTACAACACACTTTCCAGTTTTACCAGTACTACGCCCCTCTCGGCTCCGATGACCTTCAAAGTTCCTGCGCCGATCCCTTCGACTCGTGCAATTGTATCGTCCGCAAGTTTAACAACGTCTCGCGCTGGCTCGAGTTTCGTAAAGAAACTCCTGTCGTTGACCATGTGACTGGTACACCCCGAGTCTAAACACCAACCTTGGTCTAACACTTGAACCGAATTCTTCATCTTAAAGCAATAATGCACCGAATCATCCTTATCGCGATCTTTATCGGTATCGACGTTTCCCGCACGTTCCTTATTCGTCAGCCAGCGTTTGTATCTCCGACAGTCCTTTTTCAAATGTCCGAGCTTTTTGCAGAAGAAGCATTTCGTTGTGTCCGCACCGCCTACCTTAAGAGCGTTTTCACTCTTGTCCTCAACACTGTTACATCTGCGACGCTTGTATTCGTCCACTAGCTTTCCTTTGACGATAGGCAGAGTTAAATCCTCTTGCTTTCTCGTCTCGAGTGCAGTCACCAAGGTGCTGTACGAGTCGGGCAGACTTCCCAAGATTATAGCTATTTTTAGATTGTCTTGAAGCTTTTCTCCCAGTGTCGCAAGTTTGTCCATTTGATCTGTCAGGTATTAATGTGCGTTTCCATATCTCCACCTTCCTGCAATTTTTGATTCACAACGCTTTTGAACAGGAACACGATATTTGATAACGTTGATTTCTCGTGATATGCTTTCAGAGAATTCCACGCCTCTTTAGCGCTTTTCGCATCTCTCACTTGAGTCAGCTGCCCGTCTTCGACCAATAGGCAGATCGTTGCGCGCGCCTTGTTATCCCTCTTAATCCATGATGACGTGGGTTCCGTCGGCGTTGCCTCGCTTACTGTATCCCACAAGTCTTCCTTTATAAGCAATAGTTCCATTTTATACTTCCAGGTCTGATAATTGTCATTGTCTAACTTTGCAATTGTCACTCGCGTGGTCTCGGCCATATTTACCAGTATCTTGCGTAATCGCACAATGCTCAGACGTGTTAATAAGAAAGCTACCGTCCACGTTTCAAGAGCACGCTCACAGCACGTGTTACTATCACGCCACTGGGCCCATAACCTGTTGGAAGGTGGCGAAATAAGTCCGTGATTTCCGTTGGATAAGCTCACAGTTTATTCTGTTAGACAAATTACAAAGAGTGCTGAGAACTTAATACGCGCTGCTGACTCAAAATAAAAAGGAAAAACAAAAGGTCGTAAGTCCCCTTCAAAAGCGTCCGTCGTACGCGTGTACCGTATGGGGATCACTCGTACAGTGCGCAAGAGAGTGGAACCACCAACCGCGACCAATGCGAATTGAGATGGCGCTCGTGCCAACGCCTCCACATGTCAGGACTCTGACTCATCCAACAAATTTTTTGTTAAAATCTTGTACCGGAATCATTACTGATCTTTACCGTAATGATTATGAAATGATACGTTATTGATTCAATATCACGTCTGTAATATAAGTCTTGTTGTAGAATCTTAATTGTAGAATCTTAATTAGTCTTATTGTAGAATCTTAATTCGTGATTCCATATGAATTCCATATAAATTACACATGAATTCCATATCGATTCCATATGAATTCCATGTAAAAATCCAGGGATTTTTGGCCCAAATTACCATGGTAATTCGTATGGATTTCCATGTGGAAATCCACATGGATTTTTTCAAGGGAAGTTCCTGAAGGTACATTCCAAAACTGACTCGAGTAAAGTAAATGAATCCGGAGTAGTGGGGAGACAGAGTAAGTCAGAGTAAGCTACTATTTATATTCAAATAAAATGTTCTAATTTATCATAACAATTATCGATGTAAATTTATTTATTCGGCAGCCATTTATAATACCGACGAATCAATTTTATGATTGGACATTTACGAGTCCAATCAGGACTCGTAATACCCGGTCGCGCTTCCATAATCTAGGACTATATCAACCCACCTCGCAGGCAGGATTGGAAAAGTTAACTCTGAGTACATTTACTATGTGTTTTGGAACGAACTAGCTCCGCCCATATAGTAGGTTTCTTCACATTTTAGAACGACCATGAGTTAACTCTCTTACTCGGAGTAAAGTTTTGGAACGCATTATTTTATTTTGCAACTGTTGAAAATTTTCTTTTCTCTGAGATAAGACTATTCCTCTAGTCTAGATCTAAAAGTATAATCCAATCGACACGAAGAAAATTTCTAACAAAGAAAGCATTCTGCTTTTTGAACGCAATCAATGTTTTGAGATTGCCCATTAATTGATTAATTTAATATAAAACTTTTTGATTGGTAAATTGGTTGAGCCAATGGAAAAGTTTCAAGCGTCAATCGCTGTAATGTCCGTATTATTCTGTGTGACCGAATTTCTCTTCACCGTCGCGTTGCGGTTGTCCCGGCAGCTCGCCTCGTTCGCCTTTGGCCAGTACCGGATGGATGGACCGGGTCCTCACTGCCGATTTATGCCCTATTGGCGGGATCGAACGGGTTTTCGATTGCCTGTCCGCCTATGTCCCCGTTTCACGGTCGCCAGAACCTTTCACCTCCAAGATTCAAGGAATTTCTTCACTCGGGTGGGAATTAGCCGTTGAAATGACCAACTTCGTGAAATTTATAGATGCTATTACTGTATTTATTCTTTAACAACTCGATACAGAAGAAAATATAATGCCCCGGTCCCCAACCGTCCTCGTGGCGGTTGCTCGCTCGTCCCTTCGAAATCGCGTGCGCCTTCGTTCTACATTCGTTCGCAAAAGTCTTTTGTCTCCGAACAAACCTCGGATTTTTGGTCCTCCCGATCGCGTATCACTCTCACTCTCTTTCGTGACTTCCGGAAAAAAGCCTCGATGCTCTCCACTCCACCGCTTATATTCCCTTTCTCCCCCCTTCATCATTCACGGTGGCGTTTTTCGCCCGCGCGCGCCCCCTCTTCGACTCTCAGCCTCCGTTTACTTCCGTTAATATCACACTTAAATCCTACATATTATTTTAATCTTATTCTAATATTCTTACATACTACCCACCACCTGTCTGAGCGGCTCGCCCTCGGTCGCGGTACGTTTCACGACCGCTCGTTTTTTAACCTCTCACCGTTCCTTTCTACCCCTGACCGTTGATCCGTTCTTCCTCGGTGTTCTTGCTTTCCCCCCACGTTCCGCAACCGTCGGTCCGCTCCACCTTGGTATTCTGGCCGTGGACTCCGGTTTCTTGGCCGTCGCTCCACTTTTTCTCGGTGTCCTCACCGTGGGCTTCGGTCATTTTTTCCCCCACAGTATCGGCCGATGTGGACGGGTCAGGTAATGACGCCGGTCGCACCTGCTTAAAAAAACCGATAGAAATAGATTTAAAAAAAGTTTATATAATCCTATCGTGTTTTTGGTTCATAAATATCATATTCGTAATCTGATATTTTTGATAGATATTCTATCCTTTTTATGATATTTAGCATATAACTTCATAATCGTTTTTAAAAAAGGTCAATCTGTATTTTATCGAAATTAATAATATCCTATCGTGTTTTTTGTTCATAAATATTAGATCTGTTATCTAATATTTTTGATAAATATTTTATCTTTTTTTATATTATTAAGCATATAACCTACCTATCCACATACATAGATACACTGAGAAAAAAGATTTTAACAAAAAAATTTTTTTATTTTACGATTACATATTATTATTTTTAGAGTTTAATTTGTGTTGAACTATTTCGCATTATTTCTATTTTATTAATTACAATTATACGCAGGTTTACAATTTTTAAAAACACATCGAGATTCGAACCTAAGATCCTTAGAACATCAAACTTATACGCTAACGCTGAACTAATGATACTTCGATACAAAGGATTTATTCTTTCCAGTATATATTATGTTATATATTATATATTTTTATTATTTAGTATATGTTATTATTATGCTACGAAA
>NW_012027146.1:4211-5150 GCF_000956235.1 Wasmannia auropunctata | reverse complement strand
ATATAGAGTAATTTATCAAAAGTCTTATGAAATTAAGTTGTTTTCCAATTTTTTATTCGATCGCTAGCGTGCTGCAGCCAATGTTTTATAAATGTTAAATATCTATGTCGTTTCTAGAAACATTTTTTATTTTCGACTCAAAGTCAAAAAGAAGTCAAAAAATATACTTATGGAATACTTTTTTAACTATCAAAAAGGAATTCTTGTTTACTTCATTTTGAACAGATTACGCGAATTCGAAAAGAACTCAAGAAAGTGAATTCTTTTTGAAATCAAAAGGATCAGTGGTACAATTTGGGTAGTGATAATCTTTAATCAATATTTATCTAATCATATTTCATAAAAATTTATAATATATCCTATTCGTATATGTACACCCACGGTCATCGATTCTGTCCCTCAGAAATTTTTACAAACTCTGAAGTGATTACTTTTCTACATTAATGCTCATAATCCATGCACGATTAACGAAACGAAATCGTGCATGGACTATAAGCATTAATGTAGAAAAGTGATTACTTCAGAGTTTGTAAAAATTTCCGAAGGACAGAATCGATGACCGTGGGTGTACGTGTCGGTGAACACCATCAATTGTATGACACTTGATAACATTTAAGCAAGGTGTAGAGGAGCCAAATAAGAATACGTGAGCACATAAAAAGAGACAGAAAATGAGATGCCCATCTGCATCTTTGTTCAATCGCGCATGCGCAGTTGGTTTTCACGATTAAGTGGGGAGATCTCTTTGACGGGAGATGAGGAAAAGAAAGAAAATGTTTATATTAATAATAACAATACATTTTATAAAGTATTTTATTTACATAAACGTTTATAAATAAAAAAATTTGTAATGTTATAATAATAAAATATTTAAATAAAACATTTTATATATTTTTATATATATTCAGTCTTTAAACTTATTTGTTATAAATTTAACAT
>NW_012027146.1:1392-2101 GCF_000956235.1 Wasmannia auropunctata | reverse complement strand
CCCTTCCCCCGCCTATTACATAGATAATATCTATTGTAAAAACAAAAAATACGTACTTTAATGCTTCTATTTTTTTAGTAAGGCGAAGATTTAATAGATATTCAATTTAATATACATTCTACTTTGCGTAGAGGTCTGTCTAATCTTTTCGGTATCTATTATTTTTGGTATATTCTAGACTCATTTATTTAGTAAAGCAGAGATTTAAGAAATATTTTTACCTTGCGTAGGGATCTGTCTAATCTTTTCGATATCTATTATTTTTAGTATATTTCAAAGTCATATTTCGCCTTATACAATACATGAGTCTACAATATACTAAAAATAATAGATATCAAAAAGATTAGACAGACCCCCACGCAAGGTAAAAATATTTATTAAATCTTTGTCTTACTAAATTAATGAGTCTGCAATATACCAAAAATAATAGATACCGAAAAAATTAGACAGACCCAAAAATATTCAATTTAATATACTTTCTGCCTTGCGTAGGGGTCTGTCTAATCTTTTCAGTATCTATTTTTTTGGTATATTGTAGACTCATCTATTTAGTAAGGCGAAGATTTAAGAGGATGCTGAAAGGTCGGGAATTACCGACATTTGCATTCTAATGGATAACACCGAAACGATTGAACGGATTTAAAAACGCTTTTACAGGATTGAAATAGACATAAAATGTCATCGCGCTAGGTATATATGAATAGTAAAA
>NW_012027146.1:542-1372 GCF_000956235.1 Wasmannia auropunctata | reverse complement strand
TTAGATAAGTATTTAATCGTTTAAGTAAGATACTGTTAAGGTATTGTTAAGAAATTATAGAAATAGATAACTTCTCTATAGTAGCTCAAATGTAGGTCCGATTGAAACGATAATTTTACCATAAAATTAGATAAACTTTCAATAAAGTTTTAATCTGTTTTTATCATTTTCTATCAGTTTTTTTAAGCAGGGAGACTAAAGATTGAGATTGGAGTAGAATTTGACTAATCAAAGGAAAGTTTACTACACTTGAGTTTGGTTTTTTTTCTTCTAATAGGTTAAATTCCAATCTAATTCCAATCTTAATTTTTATATAGTCTGACACGGGCTATAACTGGCTCATGGCTGTATAATCAAATGAAATGTGGTCAAACGGGAAGTTTCCAAATGCAATGCTTTGCTTTGCTTTGCTGCACATGTCCATTCTCTTTCAGAGTTCATAGGCAAAAAATGCATTTTCTATTTAACATAAAAAATATGAGCGTTATATTTAAAATTCATGCGTTATAATTACTTATAATAATCAATTTTAATCTTAATCCAAATATGAAAAAAGAATTTAAGAAGTCTAAATTTATTTTAAGTAATAAATTATTAAAAATAAAATAATTATTAATGAAATAAAATTAATGAATAAATAAAATATTACTAAGAAGAAATATGTAAGTATCGTTAATGTATTGAAGATTGAGATAAAGATAGTAAATATACCGATGAAGGGAGGCTGCTTCAATGATCTTGCCCTTTATATATGTTGCCAAGGGCATGACTCCAAGTAACCTTCAGGTGGTTTTAGCCGTCGCTCGTTATTCGTTAAAAAGTTATTAACA
>NW_012027146.1:0-522 GCF_000956235.1 Wasmannia auropunctata | reverse complement strand
TGTGTGCCTTGTCGACTCAGTCATTATACGAAGTTATACGATTCATAACAATTATCGATGTAAATTTATTTATTCGGCAGCCATTTATAATACCGACGAATCAATTTTATGATTGGACATTTACGAGTCCAATCAGGACTCGTAATACCCGGTCGCGCTTCCATAATCTAGGACTATATCAACCCACCTCGCAGGCAGGATTGGAAAAGTTAACTCTGAGTACATTTACTATGTGTTTTGGAACGAACTAGCTCCGCCCATATAGTAGGTTTCTTCACATTTTAGAACGACCATGAGTTAACTCTCTTACTCGGAGTAAAGTTTTGGAACGCATTATTTTATTTTGCAACTGTTGAAAATTTTCTTTTCTCTGAGATAAGACTATTCCTCTAGTCTAGATCTAAAAGTATAATCCAATCGACACGAAGAAAATTTCTAACAAAGAAAGCATTCTGCTTTTTGAACGCAATCAATGTTTTGAGATTGCCCATTAATTGATTAATTTAATATAAAACTTTTTGA
>NW_012027145.1:8105-8908 GCF_000956235.1 Wasmannia auropunctata | reverse complement strand
TGTTTCAGCATGGCGTCCCACGTGAAACCTGGCAACGTAAAATAATGCGCGGGATCGAGTCTGTAACTCGCGACGCAGCTGTCGCGAAAATTTTCAAAAACGTCCGCGAGCAACAAGACGTCCGTTTTCAGGTACAGATCGCTGTACTCGCCGAGCGTTCCGATGGAGAACCGCTGCCACACGTCAACGGCGTGCTCCTAATCGCTCTCAGACACGGTGTCGCCCGTCAACGAACTGTGAAACGATTCGCGCGGCGGTAAACACGTATCCTCCAACTTTTCGAAGCGGTCGACGTACTCGTACGGAAATATGCCTTTTCTAGTGAGGAGCTCGAAATGTTCCGCTGGTAGAGTACAAAATTCGCGTTGCATTATCCGTAGTTTATCTTTCTCGAGATAAGATGTCAATTTTTCGAGACTCGAACTAAGAAATTTGAACGAGTCGATAAAGCGTAATGTTACGCTGGTTCTATAATCTTTTTTTTCCATTTCCGTGCCATTGACCGTTTTCGTAAACGCGATGTACTTCTCTTTCGTTACCGGAAGTAGGCTCACGTGTCCCTCGTACGCGGTAGCTACTTCCTTGATAATGAAATGCGCGTCGTAACCGGATAGATTGTGAAACACCACGGGAATGCAACGCGAATCTTTGTAGTTCAAATTGCAATTGGAATGCGCGGGACCTCTGTATCGTCCGGTCATGTGGCAGTGATCCCGTACCCGCGTGTCTTCCGCCGCGAACGGTTTTTCGCATATGTGACAGTACGTAGCGTTGTTATATCTTTCGCATTCGTCGCGCGTCAA
>NW_012027145.1:4859-5739 GCF_000956235.1 Wasmannia auropunctata | reverse complement strand
TCCCACTGCAGCCTGTGCTCGTCGATCTGCTGTTTTACAGCGGCGGGATACTTTCACTCGCCATACATGTAGATGTATGGGCCTTTCACCAGCAACTCGACGTACTTCTCGCTACCTACGGGAATCGTAATGTACACATTGTCATTATACTCGAGCATCTCGACGATTCGCTTCGCCCAGTAGTACCTGTTCTCCACACGACTAAAATCTATGTGCAGATCGTTCCGGATTTTTTTGTTCCGAAGATCGCACACCTCGTGACACATTTCGTAGTCCTCGTACGCTTTCTCGCGATACCACGCGTACACTTTTCGTTTCGCGTGACGGGGCCACTTACGCACGGGCTCTCGGTCGACTGTGACTCCCTGTCTCGCGAAGCGTTCACCAGTTTCGCGTATTCCTAGTTCCCGATCGCGTAAAAACTGCACCGGCGATACGTGTCGCACATCGGTCTCTCCATGCGAATCACGGAGAACGCACAGGACATCGAACTCCTCCCAGCTTATAGCCTTTATCCTCTTCATGTCGCTAATGTTTTTTTTTACGTGCTCTGATTCGTGCACATTGGACACACGCTGCAAGGAATTATCACAAACATCCTCACACGGCAGTTGGAGCAGTATCGGCCACTTAGCACTTGTTCGTAATCGATCTTATGCTTCAACACTAGATTCATTCCGTAAAGCTCAGTGTCTCTCAGCTCAATCATGCAGGAGGCGCATACGGCCAGAGCACCTCCGATCGAATAGTAGCACTGGATCATACAATGCTTGGTACGCTGGGTCAACGCACGGAGTTCCGCCTGCGACACGTATCTCTCCCTGTGCAACGTTAGATCTTCGCTCAGATCACTAACAACACTCGTATCGGACGACAACGT
>NW_012027145.1:0-572 GCF_000956235.1 Wasmannia auropunctata | reverse complement strand
CGTGTGCTCTTCCGATCTAAAAATAAACGCGACATTTTTATCGACTTTATATGGGCGACACGTATAAAAAATGCAATTTTTAATTGCTTATATCTCAGTATTGAGATGGTCAATCTCATTCTAATTGCACAAGCGTGTCAACGACTTCTAATATAACATATAGTTTCAATTTCAAGAAATTCTCAATATTTTGATTTTGCGAGTGTACTACCTTAAGTGACATATAATTAAAAATTAAAATTTAAGCAGTACCATCTTATTTTTACAAAATAAAAGTATTGTTATCTCTTTTTGTATTTTAAATTCCGGTCTCTATTTAAATGATACGTATATCACTTATCCCATAAAAAATCTTTTTAAAAAAAGAAAGAATATACGCCAAGTACCTAAAAAAATGTGTTGATCAAAAATAGTCGTGAAATTAATAAAATTAATCAAGTACCTCATTATTAAAAAAAACCTCAAAAAAGCTTATTTATGAAAAATATTCAAAAATTGAAAAATGGAAAAGTGATAAACTAGATTATAATGAAGAAAAAACTTGGCGTGCCCGGGTCGCATTAATTGCATTT
>NW_012027144.1:22236-23988 GCF_000956235.1 Wasmannia auropunctata | reverse complement strand
ACACACACACACACACACACACTTACGCTGGTATACCTCCTTTTTGTCTTTCATATTACATACATATTTGTGAGAGTTGTACATTTATCAAACTTTAAAATTTAATTGTCCAGACACGTGTTTACACCACACCGGAACCACTCTTTCCGACTAATCATTCTTATCTTCGTTAGTTTTAGCAAAGTTCTATCCCCTAACCTTTAGACAGAGTTCCGGGAGCTAAATATTTTTCAATAATTTTTTATCTTCAAAGTCAGCACGACACTCGCAGTAAAAGTACCGTGCTGATTATTTACCGCGCTTCTAGCAACAGTTCCTGTTAGTTCTAGCAGAGTTCTATTTTCTAATATTATTTTTGGACAAAGTTCCGGTATTTTGCGTTAAATCTTATAAATAGTGTTAAATCTTATGTTAAATAATTTTTTTTCTCTGAAACCCGCACAACACTTAAAGGTGTGGTGATTGTCGCAGTTTTAGCGATATCTAATTGTTTCTGATTCTGGCAGAGTTCTATACTCTAGAATAATTTTTGAACTTTTTCTGATAGCTGTACGTATAAAAAACATGGTGCGGTATATTTTTCGATTGAAATGTGAAGTAGCCGCTTAAAACAAATATCCACCTTAAAAGCGCGCTGCTTTTGTTTTGAACGGCAGGTTGATGCGCGGCGTTCACTTACACTCGACATCTTGTAAAAGAAATTAGTTTGTCAAATGTTTTTTACAGGATAGCTTGCATATATAGGATTTGTTTCTGTTCGTTGAGTTCAGTCTTTCGTTCCCTTGCTGAAAATGTTTGATTAAAACCGATTAAAACGTAATCCGTTTTAATCGATTTTAATCGGTTTTAATCGGTTCAATCCGTGCCCGGATTAAAAAGTAATCGGTTTTAATTCCGAACGAATTATAATTGGTTTTAATATTACTTTTGCGGATTATTTCCAATCTGTGCATATAGTTAAAATATATTTCATTTGTAAATATAAAATTTACATATATTAAAGTACAAAATATAATATTTTGGCTAACTTTTTTGTTCTCTTTGATATGCGTGCGTTGGACAAGCGCATGTATCATATTTCGAAGCTTATTAATTGAGTTATTTCTGAGATTATACACGCGCGAAAAAAAACGGAATGATACTATACAAGATATTATTGTGTTGATCTCAGTTGTACAGGTGATTGTAGTACAATTATGAAAACGGGAAACAAAGAATATCATGTGCTGTTATGTAAAATTAATTGACATTTAATAAAACTTAATAATTATAAGATGTGCGTAAGCATTACACACAGTATTTAAACACAAAATCGTGGTAGATTTTTTTCACATTTCTTTTAAATATTGCTGCAACATTATTAAAATAATGTTGTAAATCTATATTTTAACAATGTTTCTGAAGCATTGCATTGCAATATGCAATGTTGCAACTTTGCTGCAAGCTTCTGTGCTGTATGGGCAAAGTTAAGCACGTTTCAGAAGATTTATGGCTTGGATGGGTGACCGCTTCAGGAATATCGTAAATAAATTTCTAAATACATATTTCTTAATCACAATCTTGTTATGTATATTCTTTTTCATTCTCTAGTATATGATGCTAATTAATAAAATTTATTGTATAAGACAAATTTAAAACAAATTTATTTTAGCAATTAAATTGGTGAGAAATGGTTTTCAATTCGACGTCGAATCAATGTCGAATTGATTTCGAAATCATCATATTGACGTTAATTTGACATCATTTTGACAA
>NW_012027144.1:21540-22216 GCF_000956235.1 Wasmannia auropunctata | reverse complement strand
GCATTTAAAGGCCGATTGCCAATGAGAGCTGACAAATTTGTGCAAGAGCATCTTGATTATGTTGACAGTAGGATAAAATTAATATCTTGTAAAGAAGATATTTTAACTGAGTCTTGTAAACAGTCTTGTCAGCAGCAAGATCATATAATACATGATTATTCTTCTGCAAGCTCCGTAGAAATGCAAGAAAATAATTCTTTAAATTTCTGTTCTTCATCTGGTGCATTTAATTCTGATATATCAGACGTTAATTTACAAAATAAAAGTAAGGACAGTATAATAATTAATATCGTCGCTGATAACGCTGATAACACTGATACCGTCGCTGACGAGACTCGATTAAATTGTAATGTTCATGAAAATTGGCGAGATCTTGTTTGTGGGTCACTAGAAACAGTACACTTACAATGTTCTACTGTAAAGAAAAAACGTAAACCATCGAATTTGGATAAGTGTCCAGAATGGGACTACATAAAGTTAGCGAGACATCAAAACATACCATTAATGAGGAATGGTAGTATATCCAAAAGCGTCACTATCGATAAAAAAGTTATTAGTGTTTACCAAACTTGTGCGTCCGATGCAATACTTCATTTGGTTGCAAGCGGCATTGCTACTATAAAATCATACGAAGAAGATATTAAATTGTCAGGAAATTGCACTGCTATCAATCTAG
>NW_012027144.1:9415-14921 GCF_000956235.1 Wasmannia auropunctata | reverse complement strand
TCTAATAGATTCGATATTCTGCGAGATTATCCTAGCGACTTTCCCCCAGAAAATAGAAGATCCTATTCTCAGGTTACGGTTAGCGGCTCATATAGTCAACATTCTAGACGATCGGAGACTTCAACTCGTTTTTCTCCTCATTCTTCAAGAGAAACTCATCCGATTCATCATTCTCAAAGAACTAATGCAGAATACTCGGAATGGATCCCGGAATCAAACGGCCGTATCCCCTCATACTTAGGCAATGGAGTAGGTCTGTTAAAGAATTCTTCATCGTTAGAAATTCCTAATAGAGACAATCATCGAAACAATGCCGGAAACTCTAATCCTGGGACAGATCCTATCTCTGAGCTGTTGAAGATACTTGGCTTCGGCAACATGACAGATATTTCTACAACTATGCAACAAATTTCATCTATTCTTAGACTTGTTTCGCCGGTGGTGAACAAGATCGCTCAGCTTTTAGAACTCTTCAAATTTAATAATACCCCCCTTTCCATAACGCGGTTTTTCAATCAGATCCTCCGCAAAGCTGCCCCTCCACTACGCAAGGGGTTGCTTTTTTCCCGTAAGTTCTTCCCCTACCGTTCCTTACCCCCTACCTTCACCTTCTCCCTCTTCCTCCTTCTCCCCTTCCTCGCTTCCTTCCCCCCTCTTCCTCTTCTCCTACACACGTTAATAAGTCAAATAATAATCGCAATAAGCTTGTAAAAAGATTCAAATATCGTTCTATGAGTATTCTGTCATGGAATTGTAGAGGTCTGCGAGGTAAAACTCACGAGATACAAAATCTTATTGGCATTCATGATGTTATTTGTTTGCAGGAAACACTATTAAACACCTCAACAAAAATTCACTTAAAGGGTTGTCAAATAATAAGAAAGGACAGACGCGATATTGAGGAATCTGGTGTTTGCATTATAATTAGTAAATCCATAAAATTTTCGATTCTTGCTGACCAATTTAATATTCATGAATCTTTGAAAATTGTTGGTATTAAAGTAAATTGTCGCAAAGAACCAATCATGATTATTAACGTGTACAGACATCCTAACCAACGCACTCCTCCCCAAGCACTTACCGCTTTATTTCATTTATTAAACTCGCACAAAAATACCATGTGGGAAAACAGACAGTGTCGGCACCAATTTGGCTTCTCTCATAGAATATTTAGATCTCATCGTAATTAATGACAAGTCTCCTACGCTTCTGACTCTCCCAGGTTTCTTGCTTTCGGTTATTGATTTGGCGATCGTGACATCTAACATCGCTACTCTTTGTACGTTTAAACGAATGACAAACACAGTGGGAAGCATTTTCCCATCTCGGTTAAAATAGGGTGCAGCTATACAAATAAAAAAAGGTTTGTTTACAAAGTAAAATTAAATAAACGTCAAAAAGAGCAACTTCATTTTCGCCTCATCAAGGATATAAATTCCTTTTTGAATTTAAATAGAAATAATAATGACGTAGCAAACTCTTATATCAATTTTATAAATATTATTAAAGGGCATTTCAGAGACCTTTTCCCGAATAAGAATATTTCACCACGCTCGATACCTATCAAAAACTACAAATCTCCCCCAATTTGGTGGGACTAGGAGTGCCAGTCTATAATTGAAGATAGAAAGAAAGCCATGACAAAATTTAAGGAACACGCTCACATGGAAAATTTTATTAATTATTAAAAAACTTGTGCGGCTTCTGCCAAATCTATAAAAAAAATTAAGAGGATAAAATAAAAAGAACTTTGCAAAACATTTAACCGTAAAATCCCCACGTCTAAACTACGGAATTTAGTTAAAATGTTCAAAAAAAGAAACTTGGGAGAATACAAAGATAGTTTTGCATATACCTTACCTTCCGATGTCATCGAACAAGCTATTAGCAAACTTTGTCCAGATTCCTGCTTCAATGACAAGAGAAGCACTTTGAAAAAAATGTTAACATCAGATCAGCAGAATCCGCACGTTATCGCGGAAATAGATGACGCAATCACAATGGAAGAGCTTGAGTTGGCTTTAGGTTCCTCAAAGGTCTGATCGGCACCAGGTCTAGATCAATTAGATCATGAGACGCTCAAATCGCTTCCGAGAGAATTTCACATTGAACTTCTTAGAATATATAACAATATCTTCAATTATGGAATTTTTCCAGATGACTGGGATACCTCGCTTGTAGTCTTTATCCCTAAAAATGGAAGCGACGGCATTAGGCCTATCTCGCTCTTGTCGTGCCTACTTAAATTACTTGAGAAAATTATCTGCCATAGGCTACGCTGGTTTCTGGAATCACGACCCATTTTGCCGGATTTTCAATTCGGATACAGGCCGGCAAAATTTTGCGCTGACAATCTATATTTGCTGACTAACCACATTCAGTCAGGCTTTCTATCGTCAAAACATAAAACGAAAAAGTTGTTTTTCTTAATATTCAGGGCGCATTTGATGACGTATTTGATGTCCAGACATACTAATTCAAGATCTCTCGGAAATTGGAATTCCGTCATGCTGCCGCAAGTTTATCGAAAATCTCATTAGTAAGAGGAAAATCTTTTTCGAATGAAAATCTTTTTAAGAATGGTCAGTTAACCAGTCCCTTCTTCTCGTATAAGGGCACGCCGCAAGGTTCAACCCTAAGCCCGCTTCTTTTTAATATTTACTTTAGACGCATTGCTGAATGCATTACACAGGGAGTGCACATTTTACAGTATGCGGATGATATAGTCCTCTTTGCCACAGGCAGTAATATAGACTTAGTGTTAAAAGCATTACAAGATTCGCTTAATAATATTTGGAATTTTTTGAAAGGTAGGGGTTTAGATCTATCGCCCGCCAAATCCAAGTGGATGCTTTTCACAAAGGCCAGAAAAGACCCGGCTTCTGTAAATGCAGCACTGTGCATTGATAACCAGGAAATAACTAGAGTCCTTTCCGTCCGATTCCTGGGCATTACTTTGGATCCTACTCTAAGGGGAGAGGCTCATTTCAAGCAACTAATTCGCAAAGGCAAGGCGGTTTCTGACATATTGGCGTCTCTGGCAGGCACTTCATAGGGGGCTCATCCCGACACGTTACTAAGCATCTACTGCTCAGTCTTAAGAGGAGCTATAGAGGACAGCTACCTGATCTACCGCGTTAAGGGAAATAAAACCTCCTTTCTTAAACTGGAAAGACAACAGTATCGTTCAATCAGGATAGCCTTGGGATATAGAGCATCCACGCCTATTAACATGATGCTCGCGGAGGCAAAAGAATGCCCCCTACAAATTAGATTTATCTATCTCATTGATTGACTCATTGACAGATATTTGTATAAGTTATATTCGCAGAAATTTAGCGCGTAATTCAAAGTTTACAGAAACTGGACACCTCTGCTTACACGGACGCGCTCAAAAAAAGAGCCAGAAAAAATATACCTGTATACGACAGATACCACAAAGCACGCCCTCAAAGAAATCCATCGCTCTACGTTCTTGCCGGCGTTTAACAGCTATTACAAGCTATTTATATATAAGAAGGATTTTGATGCTTCCTTAACAGACTTGGACAAGAAATCTCCTTCGTGCGTCGTCAAGGCCAGATTCATGGAACTCTACTCAGAAATACCTCCGGAATTTACAGCATTCTACACGGACGGCTCCAAAATAAACGAACTGTCTCCAGTAGGAGCAAGCGTATATTCTCCGGATATCAATTTCACTATGAATTACTGGCTTCCGTCATCGACTTCTGTTTTTTCGGCTGAGGCATGGGCCATATTGCACGCGATAATCGCAGTAATTGGTCTGGACATCCCAGAAGCCATCATATTCTCAGACTCCAGGAGTGTATTGATCGCCATCGCATCACCGGATTGCAAACAAAAAAACCATCTCATCTTTAGAATCAAACAAAAACTCATTGACGCGGAGACTGAAGGAAGAAACATTATTTTATGCTGGGTGCCGGCGCACAGGGGAATTCACGGAAACGAAATGGCAGATCAACTAGCAAAAACGGCCGCTTTTAATGACAATAAATCAACGAATACCGTTCCGTTTATTGACCTCCAAGCAAGATGACGTCGATCAAATTCGTATCGAAAATATTTGGAAGAAGCCTCACTAAGCAAGGGCGAGCAATATTCGGTATTGTATCTCAATAAGTCTCCCAAGACGTGGTACTGGAATAAAGGATTAAACAAGTATGAAATCACATGTTTGTCGCGAATTCGAAGCAACCACTATAATTTTAATTATAGTTTACACAGAAAGAACATTGTTGAATCTCCTAAATGCCCGTGTGGAAACACTAGACAAGACATCAATCATGTAATTTTCTTTTGTCCACTTGGCATCCATAAGTCTGATAAATTGTTGGCACATATTAGGAAAAACTTCTCAATATCCACAACAAATTTATTCCCTATACTCAAAAATCTCTCCCCTAGACTTTGTAGTCTTCTGTCCGCGTACTTTAAATCCCTAGATGTTATTATATAATCATCCATGGAATTTTATCACCTTCGATGTTACCCACCCTGACATGTCCCGCTTCCTTGACCACTTCCGGCTGGTGGTGGGGTATTTTCTCGGATCAGGCTGTATGGCCCCAGGTAGGAGCGAAAGCCATTTTATAAGAAGAAG
This sequence comes from Wasmannia auropunctata, assembly GCF_000956235.1. NCBI lineage: Eukaryota > Metazoa > Arthropoda > Insecta > Hymenoptera > Formicidae > Wasmannia > Wasmannia auropunctata. Next base: position 10,294 of record NW_012027144.1, on the reverse strand, counting down.
AAGAACTCCAGGACTCGCGCACGGATGCGCGAGGGCTTTGCGGCGTACTCGCAGCGACGATCTCCGGATGGTTCGAATCGCGACGCACTACACTTCCGAAAACCTACGGCAAAACCTTGAAGAGCCCCTCGTACTTCAGATCGGACACCGATACCAAAATCCAACGTAATTCGCGTCGCCGGAAGGGCGCACGCGACGTGAACACAAACGCGAAATTGGCGTAGCCGACCGCAGAATGCGAGCACGATCCTCGGCTTGCCCGTGGCTTTACAAGCTTTACACAGTAGAGGGTCACCTCACCGGCACGGTCTTCTCCTGGGGTTTCCTCCGGGACGTTTCCTAGACAGGCCGACAACCTCTCTCTCTCTCTCTCTCTCTCTCCTGAGACGGACGTGTGTCATATCGCTCCGTAAAAATCATAATTTTTACGGTGGTTAGAGAGGGCGAAGGGAAGTAAAAGTTTTCACAGTGGTGCCCATGGCGACCATAAGTATCTATGTGTGTTATCTAGCCGGGAAGTGCTGACTGGTGTGAGTAAGACGGGAATTTATACGAGATATTGAGGTGCTCGAAAGACAGGTGTCAATCAAAGTGCCGACGTGGATATTTCGGCGTGCGCGGACGCTAAGGTAACTAATTAGTGGAAGGCGCGTTGATTTATCGATATTAAGGTTATCAGTCGGTAATGCGACATGATTGGATCTGAGTATGCAGAGTACTGTTGCTCTGCATGTAAGAAGGAAATTAAAAGTCTTGTGCATCAGTGTGCAACCTGTGTGAAAGCTTTCTTCCATCCTGGATGCACTTTCAAGCATAAAGTATATAATAAGCAGAATGAAGTGGTTAAATGTGAAGGTCCATTTAGAGAATTAAGAATTG
>NW_012027144.1:7892-9395 GCF_000956235.1 Wasmannia auropunctata | reverse complement strand
TGGATGCAAGCAAACAAAGTGGAATAAATGTGAAAATAGATTGGTTGGTCAGAACAGTGAAAGAGATGAAAGATGAAATTGCATGCAAGAACGAAATCAAGACGATGATTACAAAAATTATTCGAGAAGAGTTAGAAACTTTTAGACGCAAATTTGAAAAAGTGAAAAGAAATATACAGGAGAAAACCACTGGAATTGCAGGAAAGGGACCAGGAAGTTATAGTGACGCAATAAAAAATAAGAAGAAAGAAAGTATTTTAATTGTCCAACCGATAAAGGAGCAGGAGAGTGAAGCTACTAAGAAATTGGTAAAAGAAAAAGTAGATATAAAGAATCTGGAGGTAGGAATTACAAAGCTGAGGAAAGGAAGTAAGGGCTCGGTTATTCTGGGATGTGAGAGCGAGAGAGAAATGGAAAAACTGAAAGATACAGTACGTGAGAAGCTAGGTGAAGAATTCAAGATTACAGAACCGAAAAAAATAAGACCGAAGATAAAAGTTGTAAATGTTGGAGAAGAAGAAATGCAGCTGAAAGATGAAATCTTAATTGATACGATCAAGAAGCAGAATTCAATCGACGGCAGAGATGAAGAATTTTGCATAAAAATTGTGAAAAGGATGATTAAAGACAAGGGCGGTTCATTAATACTAGATGTGGATGAAATGACCCATGAACTAATGTTGAGAAAAGAGAAAATAAATATTGGATGGAGAAAGTGTCTTGTGTTCGATCATTACAGTGTCAAGAGATGTTTCAAATGCTGGGGTTATTACCATATTGCCAAAGATTGTAAGCGGCAGGAAACATGTAATAAATGTGCTGGAAATCACAAAGCAAGCGAGTGTAGGGCAAAAAAGATGAGATGTGTAAACTGTATGCACAAAATTAAAACGTACAACTTAAAGATAAATGACGAACACGATGCTCTAAGTAGAAAATGTCCGACTTTCATCAGAGCCTTGGAGGAGGAGAAAAAGAGAACTGGATGGCAGACTACGAAATAGCAATCACGGAAAGAATCAATTGCATACACGAATGCGCAGAGTCTTATGGCGCACAAGGACGAATTTCAAGACTACATGAAGAAGATGAATCTAGCAGTCATGGCGTTATCGGAGACGAGGCTCGTTCCGGAAATCGAAGATAGTGAAATGAATGTGCCGGGATATGATTTGGTTAGATGCGATAGTGAAAATAGAAACACAGGAGGTGTTGTGATTTATATAAGAAACAACATCAAATACGAGGTAATAGTAAGGGAAAAGATAGCATCAAACTGCTGGTGTGTGGCGATTGAAATGAGAGACAGTATGTATAAAGGTGTGATTGTGTGTGTGTATCATTCACCGAGCGCATCAGATGGTGATTTCATAAGATTTATCGAGGACATAGTGGATCTCCTAGTAACGAAAGGTCAATGTATTATGTTAGGCGACTTTAATATAGATTTAATGGCGGATACGTTTTATGCGAAGAAACTAATAAAGGAAATGTTATGCTTAG
>NW_012027144.1:0-675 GCF_000956235.1 Wasmannia auropunctata | reverse complement strand
AATTTAATTCACGACACGCGGAGACTCTAATAAATCCGACACATACAGAATGGCAAAACGAACGCTCTCGCGACTTACAATTACACGATACAAACACGCGGTGACTCGGCCGGGCGAGGGCGAACGCAAAGGCGACAATCGTAACGACTCGAAACTAGCGCAATCGAGCGGGCGGTGTGATCTCGGATTCGCGCTACAAGTAAGATTGGTGGCTCTATTTTACACGGCGCTTACGGCCGTCATGCAGAAGGACTCGATACTCTCACACGGCCCTCTCGTCTCGCGGAACTGGCGACTTTACAAATTGGCGACGTTCGTCTCACCGAGTGCTCTCCGGCTCCTCACTCCTCTCGCTTCTCGATACACGAATTCTGTCCTTTCGGCTCAAGGCTCGGCAGTGGATCCTGCGTCCCTTACACAATCCGTCAGGTCGCCAAGACAGTCAGCCAAGAAGGACAGCACGAGTGCCGGTCCTTCGCAGCGCCGGGAGCACATTGGTAGCGGGGCCATCTGCCGGTTTCCGCTATCTCTTCCTGTCACGTGAGTCCCTCTTTCGCGACCCCCTGCGCCGCAGGAGGGTAGCGGCAGTCGCGGGCCCCGTGATAACGGGCGCGAAGTTTCAAAGTGACTTGCTGGGAGGGTTTCTGGCCCTCGATACTTGGAGCGAGCCCTCGT
>NW_012027143.1:12472-14558 GCF_000956235.1 Wasmannia auropunctata | reverse complement strand
TGGTATCGGTTATGCGTGTTGTCTAATATGGTTTACCATTATTTGCAATATGATTATTATAATTATAACCTGCTCCTGCCTCGGCTTTGTTTAACAAGCTACAGCGTGGAATAGAAATTGTCGTTTAATTTAACAAGCGTGAGATTGAAATTATCAAATGGTAATTATCTAATGGTAATTTTCCGAGAGTCGGTATTCCACTACCGTCGGTAATCTCTGATGGTAACCTTTATCGGCCCTAGTTGACATGTGAACTAAAGTCGGTAAGTGTTTAGGCAACCACCGTTGGTAACTCGTTGATGGTAATTCATCGACTCTAATTGATGTAGAACTAAAGTCGGTAAATCTACTTATGAATTTTAATAAGAGAATAAGCGTTGTTATTCGTAATTTCAGGTTGGCAAATAATAAGTTTAGTAAATAATTCCATGGTATTGCTTGCAAATACGCATAAGTAATATATAGAACATATAAGATAAATACAAAAGAATAATTAAGAGAGATATATACGTATTTTATGTGTTTTATTGAGTCAAATCGAATCGGTTGGATAATAAGAATAAAAATTTAGACAAGACGTCACAGGCGGGATACTTGGCCGCGGAGCGCGGGTCGGCCCCGTCGGCGATAGCAAAACGCAGCGAGGGACTTTAAAAATATTCGGGTCCGGAGGTAACTGCGAAGAAAGCAACACGCCGCGAAAAACTTTGAAAATATTCGGGTTTTGAGGTAACTGCGGCGAAAACAACACGTAGGGAGCGATTTGGCCTAACGGCGCGTCAACCCCCGCCGGCGGTAGACGTGACGAAGCGCTGGCTTGACCAAGCGCTAACCTGACCAAGCGCTAGCCTGACCAAGCGCTAGCCTGAAAAAGCGCTTGCCTAACATGTCAGGCGCGGTACTTGGCTACGGGGCGCTTGTTGGCCCCGTCGGCGATAGCAACACACCGCGAGGGACTTTGATAATATTCGGGTCCAGAGGTAACTGCGGCGAAAGCAACACGCCGCAAAAAACTTTAAAAAAATTTGGATTCGGAGGTAACTGCGGCGAAATCAACACAACGCGATGGACTTTAAAAATATTCGGTTCCGGTGGTAACAGCGGCGAAAGCAACACACCGTGAGGGACTTTGAAAATATTAGGGTCCAGAGGTAACTGCGGCGAAAGCAAAACAACGCGATGGACTTTAAAAATATTTGGTTCCGGTGGTAAAAGCGGCGAAAGCAACACGCCGTGAAAGATTTTGAAAATATTTGGGTCCAAAGGTAACTGGGGAGAAATCAACACACCGCGAGCGACTTGGCTTAACGGCGCGTCAACCCCGCCGGCGGTAGGCCTGATGTAGTGCTAGCTTGACCAAGCAATAACCTACCAAGCGCTAGTCTGACCAAGCGCTAGCCTGACCAAGCGATAACCTGACCAAGCGCTTGCTTGACGTGTCAGGCGAGGTAATTGGCTGCGGGGCGCGCGTTTGAATGGTAGAAACGTCGCGATCGCAAGGGTACGACGTTTTCGCGCTTTAAACGGCGAGAATCGACGTTTGAGCGGTAGAAACGCCGCGGGCGTACGAGTACGGCGGTTTCGCGCATCACACGTCGGGATTGGTCTTTTGAATGGTAGAAACGCCGCGAACACAAAGGTACGACGTTTCCGCGCTTCAAACGGCGAGAATCGACGTTTGAGTGGTGGAAACGCTTCGGGCGCTCGAGCACGGCGGTTCAGCGCTTCACATGTCGAGATTCGACGTTTGAATGGTAGAAACGCCGCGAACGCAAGGATACGACGTTTCCGAGCTTCAAAAGGCGAGAATCCACGTTTGAGTGGTGGGAACGTCGCGGGCGCTCGAAAACGGCGGTTCCGCGCTTCACACGTCGAGATTCGACGTTTGAATGGTAGAAACGCCGCGAACGCAAGGATACGACGTTTCCGAGCTTCAAACGGCGAGAATCGACGTTTGAGCGGTGGGAACGTCGCGGGCGCTCGAATACGGCGGTTCCGCGCTTCGCACGTCGAGATTCGACGTTTGAATGGTGGAAACGCTTCGAACGCAAGGATACGACACGTAATAACTTCGTATAGCATACAA
>NW_012027143.1:0-369 GCF_000956235.1 Wasmannia auropunctata | reverse complement strand
GTCACGTTTAGCGATGTTAGATTTTTCATAGTGAAGTCAAGAAGCGACAATAAATAGACAATGCTATTCAAAGTAAAGACAATGCTAATAAAAAAAAATATTCAAACGTTATTAAATCTTGTATTTCGAACATCACTAATTCGTGGCTACAGTAACTGCGGTTAACATAGTATAATCATAAGAATATGTGTAGATATATGTTATATAAGTGTGTAAGTATATGCTATATAAGTATATAAGTATGTTATACAAGTTTTGATCTATCTTGTGGAAGACGTACTCGGACGCGGGAAGAAGGTGTATATGAATTCTTTAGTATCTAGCATAGAGATACTTCGTTGATCTATATCTGTCTCTTATACACATCTC
>NW_012027142.1:12727-13706 GCF_000956235.1 Wasmannia auropunctata | reverse complement strand
GCCAGCCCGCTCAGAGATGTGTATAAGAGACAGGATAACAACGACGAGAAACAAAAATTGAATATTGATAATTGTCACATGGACCAAAACAACGATGAAACACGCAAAACCACGTACACAAGCAGTTGAATGTTCTATATATATGTATATATATTTTGTATTCACTCATCTAAATTTTTTTAAATACAACAGCACACGGCTCTCCTGTTAGAATTTTGGAAAGGAAATATTTATTAACCAAGACAGGCTACAAATCTTTAAACATCGGCATTGCCATGACTATATCTTCTCACGTATACATTATTCTGGGAGATTCTCAAAGCAAAGAAATCTCAATTACATCAGACGTATGGAAAGACCTACTTGAACATTTAATGTCAAATCTTATCATTTTTACAAAAGGAAAAGGACGATAACGGAGAAACCCGTACCCCTCCGATCTACATTGGCAACATCATACTACGATTCGGAAAAATTAACAACATGTCGATTTTACGTCTCGAAACATCCAATGTCCGTTTGTCCATGTCGGAAAAAACAGTGATCGCTATGTTCAATCTTGAATATTGCGTAAATCTACACATTACGGCATTAAACACATTAACTGATAACGTAGACACAAAATTATCGCAATTCCTCGAAATAACAACCACTGTCGCAGAACCTGTAAATATTCCACGCACAATTCGCAATAGCGACTCATTCGATCGTAACAATATAATTGACTGCGAAATAGTTACACTATACTTTGGATTATCACATTAATTAATAGAAAAAAACCATGTTATCAATTCCTCTCGACAATTAAATTAGAATAGAAGCTAAATAAATAAACCACATTTAAAAAAAACAATTACTTTTATTTTTTATTTTCAAACATATCCAATATATATTACCATAACCTCAAAATTACAGGAATTATTCGTAATGCGTAGTAAATCAATAACAATAATTAACATATGTCTACCGCAACCGCAAT
>NW_012027142.1:0-679 GCF_000956235.1 Wasmannia auropunctata | reverse complement strand
AACTCACGCTCAGATATCGGCCGCTTTCCAAAGCTCGTAGCATAGACAGTTTATTGACCTTGTTTAACATGACGTGAGGCATTCGCCATTGCACCTTGTGTATTTCGACTTTAGGCTCAGTCGCGGCATCTCCCACGAGACAATTGTTATCGTTGCGCGCTCGTATCAAAATCAATTCGTGTCGAGCGTTAACAATCACACGTTTGTAATCCTCACAAAAGCCCAGCAACATGTTGAGCGGCACACAAAAGTTAAAGTATCCTTCGGATATGTGCGGTGTTAAGGCCCATCCAGCATTATGCAAAATTGCAGCTTTGCCATACGTTAGCGATAAATAGTTCTTGATAGTAGTGGTAATTCCAACGTTTCTGTTGCGATCAATTACTACACCGTTGAGTTCGTATCGAATTTCATCAAACATGAACGCAATTCTTTGCAAGCGTTGTCACTGACCCTTCCTTCTTTTCCTTTATCGACATTTTTCCTTCGACGTAGAGAAAACTTTCGCATGGTAATGTGTATAAATCCTACTGTTGTATGGGTATTTGTATTTCATCGCTGTGTCCAAACGCAGTATTAGCATATGGATTGTACGTGTGAGTATCAATCTTGACGATGCTGTCGTCAAAGACTGGTTCCCCGCAATGTTTAGGATATTAGCCATCTCAGATACTATGCA
>NW_012027141.1:20532-21188 GCF_000956235.1 Wasmannia auropunctata | reverse complement strand
ACGACATTTAGAAAGATATCACAAGAATATTTATGATAGCATATTCTCAAAGAACGAAGCAGCACCTGATCAAAAAATATTGACAGATATGTTAACAAAAGTAAGTGCTATAATATTTTATATAATATAAATTGTTGGTTAACTTAGTTTATTTTTTAAAATTCCTTTTTTATAATTTTTTATAATAATATTGCTACTATTTAACGAATTATGTAGCAAATTAGGTATGCATAATTATGAATAAATAATTAATACTTTGGAATATAGATTTTCTTAATATTGTACTATTAAAACGTATTGTCATGCATTTTCAGCAATTTCAATTTTTTGTATCATATAATAATTAAACAAATCAAAGATGAGTGATAGTGATCAAAAGAGGATTAACGTCATTGCATTTTCTTTACGCAGTATCACCTTATGTATATTTGTATTTTAGTTTCAAAGTATTATTGCACTGATTTTTTATTATTCAAAAATTTTTTTATAAATCAGATTTTAGGATGGTATTTTAAAAAATAATATTTACAAAAATATGTTATCATTATTATAAACAATTTTATTGCAATTGTAGAAAAATCCTTTGGAAGATGCAACAAATAAAGAAATCTTTTCTGTAAAAACGGTACGATGGATGGCACAAAAATATCTGCCGT
>NW_012027141.1:9145-10019 GCF_000956235.1 Wasmannia auropunctata | reverse complement strand
TGTTCCTGACCGTCTCACGAACCGACGACACCGGGGTAAAGAGTGGCTTTGCCTCGGTCCGAGCGATTCTCGGTGGCGTCTCGGTTCGCAGACCTCCAGATACGATCCGCACAGTGGCCCCGAAGTAACCAGGAGTAGAGCGTTTCTCTGCTCCTGGCTGAGCGTTTCTCAGCAGGGGCCACTCCAAATTCCTCGCACCCAGAGGAGCAATACAAAGGTGAAGCGTTACTTCGCCTCGATCCGAGCGTTTCTCGGACGCTTCGCTTCCCCATTCCCGTCGACACGATCCTCGACTTTGCCCTCGGTTTCGACATGCACGGAGATTCGAACTCGCGTACGGCCCGCGCGCCGTACACGCGCACCAATCGGGTACGCCCGCACACGCCACGAGCGCGTGACCGCGTCGGTAGACCGAGCGCTCGCGCCGCGCACCGCTCCGCGCCTCGTACGCGCGCCACGTGTTGCGACCAAACACGGCGTGGGGAAATACGACCGGGATTCGCGATACTTAGTGTAATTGCGGACTTTCCTTTTCTTCTTTTTTTTATTGCAACTAGTTCTTCGCGGTATTTTTAAGTTATTATCGCTCCCCTATCGGGCCCTGTAACCCGCATAGGGGAACGCCCCGCGATTCGCGTTGGTTCTTTTATATATTGCGACGGATCATCATTCTATGTCTTATTGTTTTCGGGTTTTTATATCTTGCGATGGATTATTATTCGATGTACTATTATTTTATTTTATTTTCGGAATATATTGTATCTTTTTAAATTATATCTAATTCGTTCGATTTCGTTATCATTCCGCCACTCTCTCTCCTGAACCTGCTGGCGATCCCTGCCACCCGTTTTGATACCGACGAGCTATACCGCGA
>NW_012027141.1:6070-7657 GCF_000956235.1 Wasmannia auropunctata | reverse complement strand
TTGTCACCCACGTATGGGAAACGACGACTGGACCGGAGACGTTTCGCCACTCCCCGGTCCTCCGAGTAAAGTTCACGCCCCGGCCGCATACCACGATACGAGTACGGACGTTAAGTTTGGACGCGTTAATAGACACGGGATCCGAGCTATCGTTCATAAATCGGGAGACCGCACAGGCATTGCACACGCATGGATTTACACTGCAAGCCGGAAATAGTACCGTACAGTTAGCAGACGGAAAACGCGTCGTTCTACCGGGTTCCGTCCGATTTCCGATCCGAGCCGGGCGTTACTTATGGCATACATTCCTGGTGATGCCGACACTGGAAAGCGAATTACTCATAGGGGTAGACCTGTGGGCCCGCCTCGGGTTAAGTCTGCCAGCCGCGCCGCGGTCAGCTGTCGTAACCGAAACCACGCGTACAGCCGTGTTGGAGGGGATGGTACCACGGTCCGCGAACGAAGACGAGAGATTACGCGAATTTTTACAACAGGAGTTGCCTCTTTTTGACGCGATAACAGGACCCACGCAAAAAACGCAACATAGCATTCGAGTAAAACCGGGAATCGCACCAATTAAACAGAGATACCGACCGCGAAACCCAGCAATACAAACGGCAATCGATGAAGAGGTAGATAAAATGCTGTACGACGGGGTCATCGAGCGTTCACACAGCGCGTGGAGCTCGCCGGTCGTAGTAGTTAAAAAGAAAGACGGAGGACACCGGTTTTGCATTGATTTCCGGCGGGTCAATAAGGCGACTGAAACAGACGCCTATCCGCTTCCGCAAATTACCGCGACATTAGATAAGCTTTGGGGCGCGAAATATCTAACGACATTAGATCTAAAGAGCGGGTACTGGCAGGTACCGCTTACACCTGCCAATCGCCCGATTACGGCGTTTACCGTGCCTGGTAAGGGGCTCTTACAGTTCAAGGTCATGCCATTCGGACTCCACTCTGCCCCGGCAATGTTCCAGCGGTTACTGGATACCGTCCTGGGACCGGAATTGGAGCCGAATGTTTTCGTATATTTAGATGACATTATTATCCTAAATGCCACGTTCGAAGAGCACCTTGCCACGCTGCAAGAAGTATTCCGACGCCTTAGGGAAGCGAGGTTGCGTTTGAATCCGAATAAATGCCGTTTTTGTACTGATCAGTTAAAATATTTGAGTCATATTGTCGATCGTGACGGAATTCGAACAGATCCGGAAAAAGTGAAATCGGTTGAACAATGGCCGACCCCGAACACGGTCGAGCAGGTGAGGCAATTTCTGGGTATGGCGTCGTGGTATAGACGTTTTATTCAGAACTTTGCTACGGTTGCGGCCCCGCTCACAACATTAACTCGAAAGAATGCCCGATGGCAATGGGGTTCAGAGGAGGAAGCGGCATTCGAAAAATTGAAAAGTACGCTCACAACCGCGCCAGTATTGGCCTATCCCGATTTTTCACGCCGCTTCGTGTTACAGACCGACGCGAGTACCACCGGGCTGGGTGCCGTATTAACCCAATATTTTCCAGAAGGGGAACGGGTTATCGCGTACGCGAGCCGGACGCTCAACGCCGCCGAACGAAATTATA
>NW_012027141.1:0-534 GCF_000956235.1 Wasmannia auropunctata | reverse complement strand
GCGACTTTGCATCAAAGTCGGTCGCAACCATGTAAAGAGCGTTATCGCGCACGTAATTTCTGAATGATCCGCTCCATTGGTATTGTTCCGCTCTACTTTTTCCAAGTGACGTTCCAAACTTGTTGATCGGCATTTCGATTGACTAAATGATTCGTATCGTGCGCAGTTTAATTTATAATAAAGCCAGTTTCGCGTAGTTCCTCGATTATCAATAGAATCTCGTTATTATGAGCGTTGTTGCCCGCTCGACGAGAAACGTCAAGCAATTGAAGGCGATCCACCAGTTTGTTGGAATCGTCCCAATGAACGTAATCGATCTTGTTGTCAGTTAACCTCATGGTTGATGGTACATTATTCATACCTGTTCCTTCTTTTTTAACGCTAGTTAGATAGCCAAATACAAGCGGACGGATAAATGTTTTGTACTTAATTCCCATGCTGCCCTTAATGCGATCAATAGCGCTATGGTTACATTTGTGAGCACTTGTTGCCAACAATATATTTTTATACGACAACAAGTCGTAATCGGCGATA
>NW_012027140.1:16076-16604 GCF_000956235.1 Wasmannia auropunctata | reverse complement strand
TATGCAATTAATAACAGATTTTTGAATGAAATGTCATCTGACAGTTTGCGCTTTATGTATTATGTAAAAGACAAAAAATGTTATTATAAAAAAAAATATTATTGTACAATGTTATCGCGTAATGTGTTTGAAATATCAATAAAAATAATCTTATATTTACATAAGTAATCCTTATATCGATATTAATAAAAAGAGCGATAAGTCAGCTTTTGTTTTTAGAAGTTGCGTGTGCCGTACCTGAGCGCGCCAACTTTAGACGATCTGATTAGTTAACTTTAAACACTTATAATTCAAAAACTATTATAGTCTCAACATTTTGGTATTGGAACTTTTGTCTTAAAATGATCTCAGGAATCTACCCTTAAGCGTTAGTCCGGTCATTACGGGACACCCTGTATACGCATATCTGTATAAATGCCGTAAAAAGTTCAGGGCCACCTAAATAACATTTGAATGGTTTGTAATATACGATTGAAATTTATAGAGATACAATGGGATCACAAAGTCTATTGTTTAACCACAAAAACA
>NW_012027140.1:12920-13475 GCF_000956235.1 Wasmannia auropunctata | reverse complement strand
TGAATAATATCGGAGAAAAGCCAGACCCTAAACCCGGGCCCAAAGAAACCCCGCGAGGGTATCAAGGACACCAAGAGAGTCGGAATTCTCGCGAGAATCAATGTTGAAACATCGTGAGTGATCCGGTAACCGCGCGGAGGTAATCCGGAGAGCTCGACTATGAACTCGGGCCCAAAGAAACCCCGCGAGGGAATCAAGGACACCAAGAGAGTCGAAACTCCCGCGAGTCAGTGTTCAGACATTGTGAATAATATTGGAGAAGAGCCAGACCCTGACCCCGGGCCCAAAGAATACCCGTAAGGGAATCAAGGACACCAAGAGAGTCGGAATTCTCGCAAAAATCAGTGTTAAAACATCGTGAGTGATCCGGTAACCGCGCGGAGGTAATCTGGAGAGCTCGACTCTGAACTCGGGCCCAAAGAAATTACGCGAGGGAATCAAGGACACCAAGAGAGTCGGAACTCCCGCGAGTCACAGTGTTCAGACATCGTGAATAATATCGGAGAAAAACCAGACCCTGAACCCGGGCCCAAAGAAACCCCGCGAGGGTATCAA
>NW_012027140.1:0-330 GCF_000956235.1 Wasmannia auropunctata | reverse complement strand
TTCAGATATAAATAAATACACTTCTCAACAAAATTAAAGCATCACTTACTCTACCCTCCAAAAATAGACAAAATTCAAGAGAGTGTAACTTCGTCAAAAATGATCGTATCGAGATGATCAAAAAAGCATTTTACAGCTTGAAATCTCTTCACTCACTTTTCAAATCGGTACTTTAGAAAACGATCCTACTGATTTTTCATAGAATTACACGGATAGAAAAGAAGACCCAACGAATCTCAAAATTTTTTACGAACTTTGACAAGTACCATAGCGAGAATTAAAAATCGCATGCAAATGCAATTTACAGCTTTCGAAAGAGTGAATCTTTAA
>NW_012027139.1:12713-13168 GCF_000956235.1 Wasmannia auropunctata | reverse complement strand
TTTGCCTGAAACTTATTGTCCAGAAATCTCGATGTTGATACAGGATCTCTTGCAATAAGAATACTGGTAGATAAAGAAGAATCAGACCATCCATTTACTTCACGAATATATTTACCTAATTCATCCCACAGCCATTCACTAGGACTCAATGTTAGAAAAAATGTCGCAGGTCCGTAATGTTGTGTCATACAATTTAAATCATTTCTTGGTTTACGCCAGTATTGTTCCGTATTTCTTAGAGTGGAAAAAATTGTACTGAAGTCAGCTTCTAATAATTGTTTCTCCAATTCTTCTAAATATTCTTTAGCTGTGTAACGATTTCGCGATTTAGTTACTTTTAATCTATGATAAATACCACGACTTAGTTGACGAATATTTGCTTTATCTAACAAATAAAATAAATATTGTTGATTTAATCTGTACTGTGGATGTTTAGATTTCAAACGACATTTAAA
>NW_012027139.1:0-777 GCF_000956235.1 Wasmannia auropunctata | reverse complement strand
TGGAGATTTCTCCCCATCTTTGATTTTTCTGTCACGTAATTGTTACTTGTTATCGATGCAAAATCTCTTTTAATTTCTGCGGCCCTCATTACGCTATCTATTGCATTCTTTTTTATTTATTACGTATACATTGAAAATAATACAACTTGAATTTATTGTTAATTTGATACAATATTTTTTTCGAGGTATATATTTTTTTAGTTTTAATTTAATTACAATAAATATACTTAAAATAATATTTTGATTTCACTTCTTTTTAGTAATATTATATTTTTAATTTATTAAATTAAATTTTTTTAAATCATGTATACGTTAATACAACTTGAATTCTGTTGGTTTAATTTGATACAATAATTTTTTTCGGGGTATATTAATTACAAAATAATTTTGTGTGATTGTTATATATTGAAGATAATGCCACTTAGGTTTTTATATGATTTAACAACAGTTTTTTTTTCGAAGTCATATTATAAATATATTTAAGATAATACAAAGGTCTTATTTTTTTCAATCTGATACAATTTTTTTCGAGGTAAAAACGTTAAAAAATATACTTGGCGGTTTTTTTACATTTTTAATGTCTTTTCCACGGATTTCACTAATTTTTGTTAAGTTTTTGTTTCATTAATAATAAAATGATTTTGCGTAATTGTGTTATACATTAAAAATAATACTATATAAATTTTTTTAAATTTAATAAAACAGATTTTTTCGAGATATAATATTTACAAAATGATTTTAATAATTGTATTATACATTGAAAATAATACCAATTTA
>NW_012027138.1:12907-13448 GCF_000956235.1 Wasmannia auropunctata | reverse complement strand
GTTTGTTATTCGGAACTCATCCGCGTATCCGAGACAATCCAGATGTTCGAGAGCTGTTACAATGTGAACTAATAGCCTCATTCGAAGACGATCGAGAGGGATTACGACATGAAGCAAAGGCAAATATTGAGCGAATACAACGCGAAAATAAGAACTTTGATTCCAGACGAAAAGAAGCGTTTCGCTATCGCGATGGTGACATCGTCGCGATCCGGCGTACCCAAGGCGGCCCTGGACTCAAATTTGCGCATAAATATTTTGGCCCGTATGAAGTCATCAAGATTTTACGAAATGACCGCTACCTCGTTCATAAGATTGGCGAACACGCAGGACCCCTCCAAACCTCGACGTCCGCAGATTCGATGAAGCCATGGATACGTGACGACACCGATAGCGTATGTGGCAGCGACGAAGAAACCGAGATTGATGAACTTTCGGGGCGAAAGTTAGAGCAGAATGGCCGAGTGTAGGAAGCGAATATTCTAGACGGCATCGCGACGCGATATTGTAACGAAGCGAGAAAAAGAAAAGCGAGCGAAAA
>NW_012027138.1:0-462 GCF_000956235.1 Wasmannia auropunctata | reverse complement strand
ATGGCGTATCTGTTTTTATCAAAGTCTAGATTTAAGTCGTCGTACGGATAAAATTCTGAATTTAAATAAAGTTTCACATTGGTTAATTTACATTCATCGAATAAAGAAGCATCTTTAGACATGACGTTCTTTCGACCAGTCTGCAAGGCAAAGATAACGTATCGTGGTTTTTCTAGTTGCGTCGCAGTCTTCACAGCCCATGAATGCTTGGTAGTGCTCTGCAACAAGGGGTACTCGTACAGATCCCACGAGCGAAAACTCACGCTCAGATATCGGCCGCTTTCCAAAGCTCGTAGCATGGACAGTTTATTGACCTCGTTTAACATGACGTGAGGCATTCGCCATTGCACCTTGTGTATTTCAACTTTAGGCTCAGTCGCGGCATCTCCCACGAGACAATTGTTATCGTTGCGCGCTCGTATCAAAATCAATTCGTGTCGAGCGTTAACAATCACTACGTTT
>NW_012027137.1:8059-8627 GCF_000956235.1 Wasmannia auropunctata | reverse complement strand
TATCCAACAGTTACATTCGTGCATGACAACAGTGCTGTTCACACTGCACACGTCACTCGTAACTGGTTTGATGAGCATCCCGAGGTGGAAAAAATAGATTGGCCTCGCAAGTCTCCTGACCTAAACCCCATTGAAAATTTGTGGGGAATTATGGTCAGGGAATGGAGATCCGGTCAGCACAGAACTCGGGAAGCATTGATCCAGCACGTTAAGGCGATGCTGGAAGGTCGAAAAAATTTGTACGAGGTCGATATAGCAGATTTGTAATACCAAGCGCGCCACGAGCGCCACGCGCGCGTAAAGCGTTTATGTATCCAAACGCTAAATCATGTGGTAATGCAGGAGATCGATATCGATTTTATCGACATATCTTATCTTTCCTGCATTACCACAGTTCTGACCGTAAACATGTATTAGGGTGCGTTCTCACTGAGCGCGTCACGTATCGCGTTGTTCGTCGCGTCACGATTAATCGACCAAAATATTCTATTTTATTGCATCATTTGCCGTGCGACTCCATGCGTGACGCATCGATTAGGTTACTTTACATTCTATAGATAAAATAATA
>NW_012027137.1:0-447 GCF_000956235.1 Wasmannia auropunctata | reverse complement strand
CGTCGCGAGAAGAGACTATGATAAGTCGTGCTGAATCGCGTGAATTAATATCTGCTGTGTCGGAAGAAGATGACGACGACGCTATGACGGCTGCGGTATGTGTTAGCGATAAATTGCAATCTGTTGGACATGGCGATCCTGTTGCCTCATCGTCTGCGCCGCCTGCTAAGCGAGGCGCTGTGAGTCTTGACGCGGAATCCGTTGACAAAACGAAGAGCAAGTCGTGTGGAGGTTTCGATTCCTTGTTTGATGTGCCGATCGAGTCGTATGGAATTCAGCAATATATATCTAAAGTTGACAATAAGCGTTTGTTTATTCTAAAATCACCTGGGGAGATCGGGTATCGAATGATTCGACTTGAAATTTATGATGTAAATAAGATTATTGGATTGGATCGGCGTCAATGGTGGAAAATTGCTGAAGTTCGAGCACAGTTTCTCACGTCTT
>NW_012027136.1:33201-33630 GCF_000956235.1 Wasmannia auropunctata | reverse complement strand
GCTACTCAGAAGGTAGCTCTGAAAGAAAAAAATATCGTCTTTATCCTAGATAAAAAACATCGATGTTATCTGAGAGTAATTGCTTTTGTACTTACCAGGAATTGTCGACGCTCCTCGGCCTTCACCCTCTGACGTAGGTCCGCCATCCACACATCATCCCTCTCGTCGCTATCCAACATAAGACACTCCCAAATCCGTGTCGTATATACACAATCTGATTTCCTGCTCTGATGTTCGTAACAGTATAAATCCTCATCAAATCTGTTGTGGTCCCGTAAAAACGTTTTGTTGCCAATTTCGCGTTCGCGTAGAAGTATTGCCAACGTTGGCATGCACTCTGTTAAACGTAGTCGATGCATGATGGACTGACACTAAAACTCAAAATGCAGTCAGAGATGTTCATACTCGAGAAAAGATAAAAATCAAATG
>NW_012027136.1:25309-25612 GCF_000956235.1 Wasmannia auropunctata | reverse complement strand
TCTTCCGTTATATATCAAGGTTAGATTATTCTGAGCTAAGAAATCTCGTCCTAACACAACGTGAGTCGATCATGAATTATTGTTGATAACATGAAAGTTCACTTTACAAGAATCTTCTGGTAGAACAGTTAACTTAATGAGAACATCTTTTTTACCGATAATGTTAATGGGAGAATTGTTCAACGATCTAAATTGCGTTAAGTTAGAGTTATCAAATTCAACGTGTTGACCAAAGAAAATATCACAAACCAATTTTTGTACGAAAGAAACAGGACTCCCTGTATCGACTAGATCGGAAGAGCA
>NW_012027136.1:0-16023 GCF_000956235.1 Wasmannia auropunctata | reverse complement strand
TTGTTCACACATTTAAAATTGCACATTAAAGAGAATGATCTCATTGTATGTCCGTATCTACAGTGCAAAAAGGAATATACGATTATATCCTCCTTTACAAGTCATTTGACGAGAATACATAGAAAATGCCGTGATATAGAAACGAATAATATTACCTTACCCGATAATGGCAACGCTGTAGCATCTACATCTCAAGTGCTTCAGCTATTCAACGAATCAGTAATCGAATTCAACATGAATGAATTTAATGACCAATTAAATGCAACTTGTATGGAAGTAGATGTGCCACATAATATTGATGATGAATTCGATCTGTTTACTAAAAATGTAGCCCAATTTTATTTAAAATTAGAATGTGAGTTTTTGCTTCCAGCGAGCACTGTTCAATATATAACAACTGAATTATGCAAAATGCATGAAGAAGCACAAGAATTAATTAAAAACAGATTATCAGAACGACTCGAAGCAGAAGGCATTACATCAGAACAAATAAATCGAATTTTAAGCGAAGCATTTAAGTCTGATTTCATTCTAAAAACTAAAGATGAACTTGCTACGGACTTCAAACGAAAAAAATGTATAAAACTATATTTGATTATGTAGAACCTATTCAAGTTGTTATCAATAAACAGAAAAAAACATCCTTCGTCTACGTACCCATAATACAAACATTGAAAAGGTACTTTACGGATAAATCCATTCACAATAGATTTGAACATCAGAAAGTACCACGTCGTGATGACATTCTGGAAGATTTTACAGATGGAACTGTTTTTTTAAAAACAATAAATTTTTTCAAGAAAATCCTGATGCACTACAAATCATACTCTACCAAGATGCTTTTGAAATAGTTAATCCCATAGGTGCTGCAAGAAAAAAACACAAGTTATTGGCCATTTACATGACCATTGGTAATGTTCCTCATTACATTCGATGTCATGTAAATGCCATTAAACTTGTGGCACTTTGTAAAGAGACCGATTTTGTACATGAAATAGTGTATGGTAAAGTTGTGACTGATTTGAAAAGAATTGAGCAAGGAGTCAAAATAGACGAACAATATATAAAAGGCTCTCTTGTTTTTATTACTGGTGACAACCTTGGAAATCACAGTTTAGGAGGATTTATTGAAAATTTCAGCATTTCACAAAATTTTTGTAGATTTTGCTTAATAACAAAAAATGAATTCTATGATGCGGATAGCGCGTTCAATATTTACACAGAAATAACTATTGAATCATATAATGAAGCCGTGAATGAAATTAAAAAACGAAAAAATCATTATCAAGGTATCAAATTCTCTTCGATTTTTAACGAATTAGAAAACTTTCACGTATGTGGGCCGGGATTACCTCCATGTATAGGGCACGATGTGTTTGAAGGAGTCGTTGCCTTCGATTTAAAATTGTTCATTGATTATTTCATCGGAGAAAAATGGTTTACACTGAACGAGCTCAATATGCGGATTGATAAATTTGACTCAACAGAAGACAGAAAAGATAAGCCTTGCACATTACCAGCAAAAAGCATACGGATTATTGGCGGTGCATGCCAGATGTGGACCTTTTTACGGATTTTTCCTCTGCTAATTGAAGATAAAATTGCGGATATACATAATGATATGTGGCTTTGTTTGCTTTTGTTGACTGAACTTATCGAAATAGTATGTTCGCCTATCATTAATAAATCATGTTTACCTTATCTGAATCGAATTATTTGGGAGTACCTTTCTATGAGGCAAAGGTTATTTCCTGCTGTTCGACTGAGACCGAAACATTACTACATTTCTCATTATTGTACCTTAATTGTAAACTTCGGTCCTTTAATAAAAGTTTGGACCATGAGGTTTGAGAGTAAACATAGATTTTTTAAAAGAGCCATTCGGTATCTTCTCAATTTTATCAACGTGATCAAATCGTTGAGTATTAAACATGAACTTTTTTAAAGTCTAATACGACTGGGTGCCGACAACAGACTTGAAACAGAACTTTACCAATTATGCGATTTGAACTTGGACTTATATCACGAAGATATCAAAGCGGTCATTGTGAAAATGAAGGTACCTAGCGACGGTCAGCAATGTATCAGGGTAACATATAAAGGAACAGAATACGTAAAAGGACATGCTTTGATGATCCGGCAAAATGGATATGAGGAGAACATAACTATCGGAAAAATTTGTTTGTTTCTTTGTTCCGTCGATACGCATGTGTACGTTCTTTTTGAGGTTGTAGAAAGTTATTTTAGACCATACCTGCGAGCTTATCAACTGGGACCTAAAATCAGATATGAATGCCTTCTATTGCACGATATTATGGATTTTAAACCTATGCATATATACGATTTAGGAAATATGCTGGTTATAAAACCACGCAATGGATTTGTGACTCATCACATCTAACATGTATAATATTCTGTTGCATTCTGTAACGTTTAAGCAAATTGTCAAGTACACAAATTTTTATGTCTAAATTTATAAGTCTTGTCTTATTATTTTTTACTAAAAGTTATACATATGTACATAATTGATAATCTTCATTTTATCAAATACCTAAATGAATTCAGAATTGATTATATTAGTCATTATTATTATTTAATTATATCAACATTATTTTTCAGTCATAATTTGTCATATTCATAATATTTTTTTCAGCTTTCAGAAAAGATTTCATAATGCCTCTTTTTAAAATATGCACACCAGGTAGTAAAAAAATCTTGATAAAAGCAGAAAGTGTATTTGAAATCATTGAAACTGCAATATTAAAATTCCAGCTAGATGTTGAAGATCAATACAAGGTACTTTTATGACACATAAAAATTTTTGAAAATATCAAAAAATATCAAAAAATGTATCGTGGACTGTTGGGACCAGTGTCCAGAAAATCTCATTATCATTAATTTTTATTGATTTTTATTGATATTTATGTATTGTTATATTATCGTTAAATATATGATAAAATGATAAAAATTTTTGAAAAACTTTAATAGAAACTTTCCAATAATACTGAAAAAATGTAAACTTCCTAATTTTTTAATATTGTTTGTTTATAAGTTCATAATGAGATATTTTGAGTATGGCAGTATATAATAAGTATGGGTGTATAAAATAAAAAAGTAAAATAATTTGGAAAATTCATTTTGTGGCCAAAAGTGGTCAATTTTCAACAGTACACTGTACCCCTAAGCAATTAAAACATTTATTTAGTGTAAATAAATTATATAGTATTAAAAATGTTTAACATTTTTTATTAACTTGAATTATTTCGTTTATTCGATAAACTGTAATCAAATTATTTTCTTTTAAATTTCCAATACGTAGGTAGCTTTGGAGGACGGCACTGAAATAGATGACGATGATATTATAATCCAGTTATCCGATACGTGCAATACACCGTTGTTACTCACAATTTGGAGTGAAAAATTAGCTTTGAAAGAAACAAATGCGTTAAAAACGAACATAGAAAATAATACCAATGTTTTAAGTGTAACAAGTGTCGAAAATAGACAAGGTAATTATAATAATAAACGTTTAGTATTTACTATATACACTCTAAATTTTTAGGACTAACAATAAAAGTCAATCCAATGGATGAAGAATTGCCCAAGTTCAACGTTGGATTGCCGTAATTCTCCGTCCATTAGATCGAATTTCAATTCTTTGGATTGAAATTTCCAACCTAGAAAGTTACCACATGTGTCCTTTTATATAAAATAATTTTTAAAAATATACTTGCCAATATAACAATTATATTTTTATAGTAAATTGTGGAAATAGTAAAATGTTTCTTGTTGTTGGATAAAAAATTTAAAAAAAGTTTTATTCAATATTCATTTCTTATTTCTGAATTACTGAAATAAGTAAAATATTTTAATTGATTTGGAGGAAATAATACAGCATAAAACTAAAAATACAGATATTTTATTTTATGAAATTACATTTATTTACGAGCTCTGCATACTATTTTACTTATTAAATAAGTATGTAATGGTTTTCCCAATTCTATATTTTTGTTTCTAGCTTCTCCAAGTACGTCGAAATCAAAATCAAACAGGTCGCAAGAAAAATATGTTTTGGATATGAAAGAAATATGGAATAAAGTGCCCAGTGGCATATTTGAAGCGTGTAAAAATGGTGAAAAATTACTTCCAAAGCACAGACAGTCACTAAATAGAGTCGTAGCTGATTACATGATCAACGAAATCAAAGCCACCTCACGAGCAGTAGCTGAAGAAATCGCTCACAATATTTGCGAAACGTATCCCCTAACATTTAAAGATATAATCGGCAATGAACAGTGGGGTAGTGGAATTGAAACTCTGAGACTACAGATATATAACTGTGTACAGTATATGAAACACACCAAACAACAAACGAAGAGATCATTAAGTCCCGACAGTGATGATGTCGATAATGAGTTAAAGAAAAAAGAAGCACTTCTGTTAAGACGTCAGGATGAATATGGTGGTGTTGAATATGCATCCAAATTACCCAGCACCCCAATCAGCAGAAAATGTTTTTTAAACGTTTTTTTAAACGTTTCTTTTTTATTAATTTTACATTTCACGACTTGTTTTTAAAATAACATTTATTTAACGTTTATTTAATATTTATTAAATGTTTATTTTACATTAATTATTCGTTTAAAAAAAAATGTTTAAAAAAAACGTTTATTTAAAGTTTATTAAATGTTTATTTAAAATTATTTATTTATTTGAAATAATAGTTTCAAAAAACATTTATTTGACGTTTATTTAACGTTTATTTAATGTTTATTATATATTATTTATTCATTTGAAATGATGGTAAAAAAACATACTTTTAATGTTTATTTAACGTTTATTAAATGTTTATTTTACATTAATTATTCATTTGAAATAATGTTGTAAAAAACATTTATTAAACATTTATTAAATTAAAAAGTTAATTTCACATTAATTATTGATTAGAAATAATGATAAAAAAAAAACATTTTTTTAACATTTATTTAACGTTTATTAAATTTTTATTATACATTATTTATTTATTTGAAATGTGGTGAGGAACTTATATTTTTTTACGTTTATTTAACGTTTATTAAATGTTTACTTTATATTAATTATTTATTTGAAATAATGGTGTGAAAAAATAATTTTTAATGTTTATTTAATGTTTTTTACATTAATTATTTGTTAGAAATAATGATTTAAAAAAACATTTTTTTTAAATTAATTAATCTTTTGCAGGTATTTTACTAAAGAAGCGTTCCATTTCATGCATGATGCGCATGAGGTATTATTTTATCCTTGTCCTTTAACATTCAATGAACAACAAGAATAAAATAATACGTACATACATCGTCTGCCTCGTTTATTTTCGTTGTTGCCGTGTCGTTTGCTGCGTTACGTACGTGCGCGCACACTGTCTTCCCGGTACAGGTTTATACCTACGGATAGGTCACGTGAGGTGAATCTGCCTCTCTGATTTGTCGCTTGAGTTATTTCGTTTATTAGCGTTGCGGTAGTGAATGCGATGCGTAACAGAAAACTCTCTCCGGTGTTAGACGTGCGGATGCTCCATATTGTAGAAGTATAGCGTTAATATTGTGTGAAATACAGTGCGTTGCTATTTTTCGAGGAACTTTTCTAGCCTCTTGGGATTTCATTTCCACTAATTAAGGTAAGTTATCTTTTTGTATCTATCTTAACGGTAGTGGTTACTTGAAAACTAATGCACCCATCTTACAGGTTATATAAAAATTCGTGTTTTTTTATCGCAGCTTTTTAATATGAAAAAGCGGACGAATATGTTTTTTTATACATTTATTTATGTATATATTTTTTAATTATCTTCTAACAGTGTTAAGAATTTTTCACAATATATATTAATTGATTTACTTATGATCATGTTTCAGACAGTTGTACAAAAAAGTACTTTCCATACATATATTGAGATCGAATTGAGATCAATTTTACAAACTATTTCATCGATTGCCATATATATATAGCTGCAAAGCATCATCAAGACCTCTTTGGCTGCCTAACCTATAATTTACACGCTGTTTGTGCCTTATACTATTGTTGGTAAGCAATTTTTTTAAATTGGAGATTACTCGTCTTTACAAAATAATATTTTTTTCGGCACTGGTTTAGGACGTAGTACACCAATTAATTATTACTATTATTATCGTATAAATGTAAATTTGGTTAATTTTACTGAAGGAAATTTTGTTATAAATAATACTTATAATGAAAATGTTGCAATATTGTAGTCAATTAATTACTAAAAAGTTTCAATTTAACGTTACATCAAGGAGTTGTCAAGAAGTGATTGTTAAGAATCACTACTAATCAAAAACGAAATATATCTTTTAATTTTTTTATGTCTATTGCTATCAATGTAGAAATTATCTTTATTATATCGTTTTCTGATTTTTAAAACTAGAGAAACATAAAAAGTAAATTGAACCAAAATTAAAGTTAATCTACATTAATAGAAATAGACATTATTGAATAATCTCGTCGACCATATTGCTTTCTTTATTTAAGCATTAATTAATTGTTGTATTTAATGGCAATACATTTTGTAGATTAGCATATTAAAAGTTTATAGAGCATACAATCACCAACAATAAAAATATATAAACTGAAGTTTTAAAGATACAGTAAATTTGTTTCTGTGTTTCTTGCAGATTTTCTTTACTGCTGTATCTCTTAAACAATCTGAAAACTGGACTTCTATTTAAGAATTCACGTCTATTTTTTACACTACTAATGGTACTTAATGAAGTATTTTGTGTATATCAGGGTGATCTTCAATAATTATTGTTACAGTTTTAAGGAAATAATCCGTAATTTTGATTTGCAATTTTTAAAATAGTTTAAATTCTTTTTAGTTTTTGTTGTTATCTAGTTATCTTATCTTGTACATTATTTTAATTTGAGATTGAGCTTTATTATTTAATAACGCAAAATTGTTAGCCTCCTCAATAATTCTGCATTCATATAGAAAACCGGTTCCAATAAATTTGAGATTTCATTGTTGGTTTTATTTTTTATTTGACATAGTCAATTTGTCGAACTACTTGTGAAATATTCCTCTAGTTTTAGGATTTATATTTGATAAAATATAAATTTCCGCATTTTAAATTAGCCAGACTATTAGCATCGATTTCATATGAAATCCTCGATGAAATCAGATCATCAACATCAGATAAAATATTTATAAAGTTATTTTGAATTTCATGATCTCTCTTTGAAATGAACTCTCTTTGAAAATGATCTTGAAAGTGAATTGTCGTTACAGTTTTGTATTGTTATAAAGGAAAGTAAAGTGTTATTTAAATATTAATAATTTTTTTGTTTTTAATATTTTTTGAGTTAAAATATAAGTTGCAGTAAACTTTACATACATTAGTCTATCTGGGTATGTTTGTTAAAATTGGATAGTATCCAATTTTTCCAACAGTTCCATTTTCTTCTAATTTTGAACTTTTTATCAAATATTCTGTAGAAATGAAATCGCAGAAATAGTATTTAATTTTTACATAATTTTCGCTATCTATCATAATCTTTAAATTATCAATTTGTTTAATAAATTCTTTACAATACTTGTTAATACATTTTTTAATATATTTTTAGCCAAGTTTTCATGACGCTGAAGCAGATGGATCTGGCAGACGGCTGCCACGCGACGTACAGCGCTCGAACAGCGATGTTCAATCCAGTTTTACTCTAGAGTATCTATTGCGCTAAACATTTGTTTTAAGTAGATTATATCAGAACAAACGTTATGCGCCACTTGAGTCTTACATAAGTGACATTTTAAATTTAATAGAAAGAACTCGGTAAAAAAAACAATAAATAGAAGTTCCAAGAACTTGCAGGCTGCATTAGAAAATATGATATTTTTTGGAAATTTTGTAATAACTTTTTTCTAAAATGAACTTTTTCTTATAACTTTGCACACACGTTACGTGTTGTATTAGAAGGTCACTTGCACAGTTTAAAAAAAAAGCTTTTCTCCAATTACTTTCTATGGGAGAGAACTATGCAAATCTGACTTTCTTTCTATTCATTTTGTTAGTAACTTTTCTGAGAGGGGTCTTTTCTTCAAACATTGCACACACGTTGTGGTAATATTAGGTCACCTACACAGTTTTAAAAAAAGGTTCCTCTCAGAAAAAAAAGTTATTAACAAAATTATAGACGGAAGCTTAGATTTACATAGTTCTTGACTCCAGAAAGTGTTTGAAAAGGGGCTTTTTTTAAAACTGCAAATGGCATTATTATTAAGTGTGTACAACGCATGTGCAAAGTTTTAAGGAAAGGCCTCTCCAAAAAAAGTTAACAATTTTCCAGAAAATATATTTTCGAATATAGCTTGCAAGTCTTGGAAGATAATATTTATTGTTTTTTACCGGAGTTATTTTATTAAACTTGAAATGTCACTTTGTAAGACTGTTCTCAAGTGGCGCATAATGTTTGTTCTGAAATAATCTGCTTAGAACAAATCTTTAACGCGATAGATACTCGAGAGCAAAACCTTGAGCACTGTTTCTCGAGCGCTGTCGCGCGGCAGCCGTCTACTAGGGTCCGTCTACTAGTTTCAGCGTTATCAAGTTTTCTATATGTTTTTTAGTATTATTTGTTTTATTTTATTTATTTTCATCTTTAATTATTTCTTCCGTTTTTTATCTAAGCATCTATTAATTATTATAATTGATAGCAATACATTCGAGTAGCCTTTTATAATCATAGACCATACGACCACTATCAATAAAAATATATTAACTGAAAAGTTTTAAAGATTCAGTAAATTTGTTTCCGTGTTTCTTGTATTTCATATTCTTTACTGTCGTATCTCTTAAACAATCTGAAAATCGTTCTTTTTGCGTGTCGTGACAGCTTTTTTTCTTTTAGCTCTTTTTTACAAAGACTTACATCACTTTTCAATTCACAGATCTCAAAGTATATACTTTTTTAAATTTTTACCTAATGGACTATATACATATGTGTAAAGCCATAATCATAATTGTTTCCTAACTCTGCTTAAGTGTAGGAGTTGTTAGACTATAATTATTTTCTGTATTACACTATTATTTTGCGTAAGGTTTCTAGTTATATTTAAATTTACTTACAGTTCATCGAAGAACATGCCGAAACCTTTTCATGAACTGTGCAAAAAAGCCAAAATACGGAGACTTAATGCTGAAGATGTAGAGGAAGCTACTTCTAGTGATTCTCAGCATTCTGAACTTTCTTATCATTCTAATCTTTCTCATCATTCTGAAATTGATCATCGTTCTGAACTTTCCTACCATTCTGATCTTTCTCACTATTCTGACATATCTTATCATTCCGAAGTTGATCAAAGTTCTAAATGTTCTGAACAGTTTGAATATTGGGGTAGTGATGATTATGAGGAAAGTGTAAAACATGAATATATCGATAATGATGGTTCTCCCAATCACCCACACAACTCTCCATCTAATTCGAGTTCTCGGTCTAGCGAAGAATCAGTTTCTGATAATTCGAAAATGCTAAAATTTCTTCGTAGTTAGTCTATAAAACACAATATAACGCACGAAGCCATTTCGGACTTACTATCAGGATTGAAAGAAAATCATAACTGTTTTGCCGATGGCGAGTCAGAGCCTAGATTTCCGGTCAACGCACGTACACTGCTTAAAACAAATGTAAATTTAATTAAAAAAATTGTTGATCCTGGCTATTATATTCACATTGGTTTGCAAAAACAGTTATTAAAACTTGCTCCCAAGTACTTAAGAAATGTAGGATCTTTTCAATTATTAATTAATATTGACGGATTACCTTTATTTAGAAGTTCGCCTGGTCAAGTGTATCCTATATTATGCAGTATAGTGTCTGTTCCATAATTGCGTAAAAAAGTGTTTCCTATCGGAATATATTACGGCAAAGAAAAACCAACAAATCTAGAGGACTACTTACTAGATTTTATTACCGAAATTAATAGTATCAAAAACAATGGCCTTTATTTTGAAAATCAAACCGTACAATTAGATGGCATTTATTTCGTTTGTGATGCCCCAGCAAAAAGCTACATAATGGGAACAGTATCACATACAGGTTTTAATTCCTGCACTAGATGCACCGTTTGAGGCGTGACTTCAGACAATCGACGAATCTTCCTAGATTTAGAAAGCCCCTCTCGCACTAGTGAGGATTTTCGGGAACGGAGAGATACTAATTTTCGACTTCGAGATACCCCTCTTATAAATATTGCAGGTCTAGATTTTGTACATCATTTTGTCCTTGATTATTTACACCTACAGTGCCTTGGTGTAATGCGCACAATGATTATTAATATCTGGTACAAGGGAGCAATTCCTCATAGACTTTCGGCTACTCAAATTGATTTGCTCTCAAATCGTCTTGTTTCGTATCAATCTTGTATTTCTGCAGAATTTTCAAGAAAGCCTAGAGAAGTGGAAATTGTTTTACGGTGGAAAGCCACGGAATTTAGATTATTTATTCTGTATGTAGGACCGCTTGCGCTGAAAAATATTCTCAGCGAAGAAAAGTATATACATTTTTTAGAATTTCATGTCTCAATGAGAATTTTATTAAACCCGAAATGGTGTAAAGAGCAGGAACTTCGTCAATATGTCAAAGCTCTGTTGAAACACTTTGTTCAGTCGACGGCAACATTGTACAATCAAAATTTTATTGCACACAATTTCCATAACAATGTACATATAACTGATGATGCTGATTATTTTGTAGATAAATTACTTGATTTCTCCTTGAATGCGATATCTGCATTTCCTTTTGAAAATTATATGCAGGACATAAAGAGGAAAGTCAGAGGTCGCAGTAAGCCACTTGAACAAATCGGACGATGAATGGGAGAAATCATGTCATTTGAGTCTGATCATCCTTCAGCACAAGTGCAAGAAAGACATTTTCCAAAGTTTTTTTATCTCCATAATGCTGGTCCGGTTTTGCCAGCTTGTACGCGACAGTATCGTGCTGTTGCGCTTTCACACTTTAAAATAACGATTAAAAGCCCTGACAATTGCTGTGGCACTGTTTCTGGTAATATTATAATAGTTGAGAACATAGCTTTTTCTAACTATTTGCAGGCTCCCGTCGTGATTGGTAGGGAATTTATTAAGAAATGTGATTTTTATACTACTCCTTGTGAGAGTAGCCGAGTGGAAATATTTAAAGTAAACAAATTATCTTCTCTTAAAATGTGGCCATTGTCAGAAATTAGCATAAAATATGTTCAGTTGCCGTACAAAACTGAATATGTAGTATTGTCAATTTTGCATTGTGACGAGCCGTAGTTGCATAGTTGATCATCACCTGCTATCTTATTCTTTTTTTATTTTATTTGCTATCTTATTTTTTGATCACTACCTGCTATCTTATTTTTTATTTTTTTTTCTTTTCATCTCATTATAGCAACATTTCTTCTTTTATTTCTTCTTTTTACTTTATAATAGCTACATATTATTACTATGAAGTGCGACAAGAGTCAAAAGCACAGGTGAATATGAATCACTTGCATGTAATTATATAACATAAGTTGCGTGATTGTAACAGTTGATAACTTGCACTAAAACATTAATAAAATAAAAACGGGACTACGGGTAAAATTGCATACATATACTGAATGAGCAACAAGAAATATACACATATAGTAAATGAGGGAAACCAATATTACAATTTGTGAAGTGCAATACATATAATGCAACGGGGTAATTGATATATAAGGACCAAAAATGTACTGCGACAAAAAATCTCTAGTTTATTTTACAAAACAAACTAGACAAAATGTGTCATAATCTGTCTTCACCTCAATTTTTTGAAAGAATATTTCCATCGGTGAACCTCAGTCCTCATCCATCTTGTTTTATTGTACAGATGGATATAAAGATAGAACTGCTCATGTCGGGTTTTAAATTAAAAGTTCTGCTTCTATTAATAAACTTCTTCCAATTTTTTATCAAATCATGTGTTATATGCATAGAAAATACGTTTTAATTAAAAAGTACTATAATTAAGAATATTGAAAAGTGTGTAGTGTTATTTTTACTGCATATTACTGCAATTATACCTTTGATTTCTGATTTTCCACCGTGTGTAATATGCATTTTATATCCAGGCGTTTCGCAATCATTGTAATTGGTTTTCTTAGGATTATTGACTTAGTCCAATATATGAGTTGTTTATCTCAGAGCATTCTTTTATATTTCTTTCACCCTCTTCTCTTTTAATAAAGGAATATTCAGAGTGGAACTCTTACATCGGACTAAATCAGTAGTCCTGAGGAAGCAAACTCTGTACAATGTATGCGAAACGTTGACATACTAAATGCGTGCTATAATGTGATGAAAACACGGAGATCAATGGCATGCACAATAAAATTGATAAATGCCAAAAGACTAAAACATTTGATGTTATATGTTTGTTAACCCTTTGTGTCACGAATTTTTGTATCAAACCGATTTTTTTTAAATTTTGTATCCGGGAATCTTTTAAGTCGCTGATTACAAATCAGAAATTAAAATTTTTTAATTTAAATAAAACTGTGTTTGTTTTTGGTTTATTGTACCGATTCCGCTATTTTAAATTTTAAAATTTGAAAATTTAGACCTCAGATTAGGATGACCTGACAGTTACCCAAAAATCCCCTAAAAATAGAATTATTATAAGAGATATTAACTATTTATTTGAATTTACAGTAGAAAATATTGATTTTTCCATATTTTTCAAAAATTATCAATTTATAATAAAAAAAAGTGGCAAAAAAATTTGACAAAATTTTGATAAATATTTTATGATGTTTTAAATAAGTATCTAAGTTGCGGTTTTCATATTAATAATAATTTAGTAGAAAATATATTTTTTAAAACAAAGCATAAATTTTGACTACTTAGTTATTATAATAATTACGCAAATAAAAATTTATGTTTGTACGCATACTATTTTCTAACATTTATTCATGTTCTAAGCTCTACGAAAACTACGAATTAACGGCCGAAGCTGGATGTTGCTCAATAATTTTTTTAAATTTTTGAATCTTTTGTGAATTATTCAATTACAAATTATCATATTCTTATTTTCTTATTAATTAAACTGGAAGTGCAATCAAAGGAATAGGGAACAGATCAGAATAAGAATTTTAACCTAAACCTAAACCATATATGTATATAAGTGAATATATAAGTGGAATACACGATTTTTGAGACAGGTTGAAATTCTTTTCTGTTCCCTATTCCTTTGATCATGCGTCCAGCTTTATAATACACTAATGTTATTGTTTATCCACTAAACTTATGTAATTGTAAAATAATATAAATGTTTTATGTATTGTTTCTATTTCTTCAGGAATTACAAATTATCAAAAAATGACCGACGAAAAGAATTCGTCAAATACAAAAAAAAGTGATAATTTATCAGGCGATGATATTGATCATGAAGACGAATCCCGTGAAAAAATGATCGTTACTCCAGCATGGTCTATTGTTCATTTCGATACTGATGATGAAAACAATCTAGATAGTTTCAACGACCTGGTTCCATCATCGTGGATTTCGACATTGGGCACAATGTGTTGGTACCCGATGAACAAACATCAAGGGACAATACAAAAATTAGTCAAACAATGTGCAAAATTGAATTCGGAATGGGATTGTTTTCCGATCAGAAAGATCGAAGAAGGCATTGGTAAATTTGATAATTTCACAATTTTATTAAATAATTTGTCTTTTACAATAATTTACACTCTGTTGCTGTAATATATACAATTCATAATTTTTATACAGAGAACTATGAGCGTGGCATGAAAATGCTTGTTAAGTTATCTAAAAATCCGAATGCATCACTGCATTCGGATTTTGAGGAGAAAGGAAAGGGGAAGCGAGTAAAAAAAATAAACATGCGTTTTGTCGATTCCGACAAAGAAAATAATGTCCGCAAAAAGAAACAACAGAATATGTTACCACCTGTTCCAAAATTAAGCGACTTTTCACAAACAAGTCATGATAAAGTGGATGCAACTATGAATTGGCCTTCCGAACACGGAGCTTCATCTGATTTAAACAACTTACCACCATGGCCGAATTCCAGTTCACGTACAAAGCCCATAAAAGACAATTTTCCCATTAAGGAACGGACATTAAAGCCCGAAACGAGCAAAGCTGAAAAAGCTGTTACTAGCAGTAATAAAGGCTGCAAAATACGTTCAAACATACACAAATGTGCTTATGTAGAAGGAGGAGAGGTCACATTGCAATCCGTGGCCGATGTAC
Organism: Wasmannia auropunctata; assembly: GCF_000956235.1. Lineage (NCBI taxonomy): Eukaryota > Metazoa > Arthropoda > Insecta > Hymenoptera > Formicidae > Wasmannia > Wasmannia auropunctata. The sequence continues at coordinate 1,744 of NW_012027136.1, read as the reverse complement.
TTTGTTATTTGAGTGGTATGTTGAAAATATTGTTTACATAAATGTATTAGACTAATTAAATTTTTTTATTCTCGCTCCTACAAACTGAAGTCTTAGGATCTACTACTACTTTCGCATAACCGTTTTCCGGAAAAAAATCGTAAAGGATATCTAAATCAAGTTTTCTTATTTTAGTAATTTCTAAACTACGACAGCTATGAAAGTGGCAATCTAGACATATGTATTGGACATGCTACCAGTACTTTTAAAAATTTCAGTAATTATTTTTTGGAGGTTATTTTGTTGTTATTAATTATAAATTAAAACTTAAATATTTAATTATAAATTAAATGTAAAACAAAAATATTCTTTAAAATGATTAATGTCAATATTCAAATTTACAGTCTTATAATTTACCACATAATTTCTATTAATAAACATTTTTTGGTCTAAAATTGGTTAACTTTCGGAAAATTCTATTTTTAAATATTGTAATAAAATTTTAACTGGTAGTTAGGATAGCTAGGTTAGATGTACATACATAATTTGAGTTTAATTATATGAGTTACTGTTAGTTACATATAGTAATATTGAGAAACTATTTTGAATTTTTACAAAATGAAGTTTTTTTCATAGTTATCTAATAACAATGATTTTCTTTTGCATTTAATATTACAATAAAAAGCTAAATATTTTTGTCAATTTATTATATATGATATACTTAATTTTTTAAGAATATTTCCAATGCTTTCTTTGAAAGAAACAAAAAATTTAATATTTGTTAATTTAATTTAATTTAGCTGAAGTGAAATCGTGCAACCTTTTATCGCGCAAGACTGACAGAAACATGGAGACTTTTTTACAAACTGTAGCAGTAGTAACGAAGAAGCCTGAAAATGATATTGTGCCTGCTGTTGATGTAATTAAAGAGCTCCCATTAAAAAATCTTGAAGAATTACGTGCAGTAGAGCGTAAACTAAAAAAAGATAAAATTTTTCATACAAAAATGGTGAGATATTTAATTTTTCTGTCTTAATCTTTTTCTCTATGTTAAAAGGGGGCAACAAAAAGAAATAATTAAGCATGATTTAAAGGAATGCATGTAATTTAAAAATTTTGAGGCTGTTTTTCTCCATTTTCTTTTTCTGGAGCTTGCGCGCATGATATCTCAGGTGTTTATTAAACAATAACGATCTGACTTCTTTAGAATAAATGCAATGTACGTCCTCATAAATTGCCATAACAGTTTTGACATAAATCCCATAGAATTAAAATTGTTTTTTTGTAGTGAAAATGCACTATAAAAAATTATTTTAAAAAATTTGTTATATTTCTTTTTTGTTATATTTTATTATTTCTCTAAATGGTTATGCCAATTTATTGCAGTTTTATGTACAATTTTTGCGAATTTTAAAGTTTATGATTTCAAGAATTATTTTCAAGATATCTCTTTGATGCAGAAAAAATTTGATTTTTTAAAATATTTTATCTGTGATGAAAAAACCTATCATATTTTCCTATCTAAAAAAGTGTATGTAAAGTCAATAACTCGCATTTCTCGAAAATTATCTCGAATTATTTGTTGTCGCTTTTCCGCGATGTTGATTGGTTGTCTCGCTGCGCTAACTTCGTGTAAGCGGCTGTGTCATTGCATTTTGACAGTTGTATATATTGAGGTCGATGTTATTATAAATTATAATAAGAACTGTTAAATAGTGCGCGCGAAGCGCGCGCTGTCTCTTATACACATCTCTGAGCGGGCTGG
>NW_012027135.1:12752-18472 GCF_000956235.1 Wasmannia auropunctata | reverse complement strand
TGCCCCATCCTTCCAGATTTTGTTGCTCGCATGAATTCGGTATAAAAATAATCAGCAAGCATCGTACTATCGAAATAAGTCGATTCTCGATTTTGTTGCTATAACTGTAACATGTAAAAATTAAATAGTTTATCCCGGCCGACCGTGTCTCGTGTTCTAACAATAAGTATTGTTACCTGATTCTCCCAGAATTTGTTGCTAGCATAAATTTGATATATAAATAATCTGCAAGTATCGTACTATTGAAATATAACAATTTTCGATTTTATTACTAACATGTTAAAATGAGCAACAAATTCTGGAAGGATTGGGCAAGGGAACTTAGAGCTCGCGGCGCGGTCGGCTAGGATAAATTATTTAATTTTAACACGTTAGAGTTAGCAACAAAATCGAAAATCGATTTATTTCGATAGTACGACGCTTGTGGATTATTCTAAGATCGAATTCATGCGAGCAACTAATTCTTTGAAAATTGGGCAACGGAACTTATAACGGGCAGGGCATACTATGTAGGTTTTCTACTGTTATTTATATTTATTTTGCGAGTAACTAAATCAAGACTAACATATTTTGTGAGCAACAAATTAGCAACAAATTCTGACATTATTTTTATGCATAATTTTGTTGTTATATTATATATTGTTCTGCTAACTTAATCTTCCTTTAGCAGAACATCATTAAAAAAAAACTAATAGAGCAAATTATTTTCTTTGGCAACTTTTTAGCAATATAAGCAACAAATAATTTTACTAGTTAGAATTAATTCTGCTCACTAGTTTTACTAGTTAGAATTTTGTTCTGCTAACTTATAAGACGTAAAATGTATTGTATATATTCTTTTATTTAAATTATTTAATTATGTAATTATTATATAATCTTAACAATTTTATTCTTGAAATTAACAAATAACAAAACAAGTCATCACATCTCTCTAAATTAAAAAAAATAAAATGTTTATATTACGTTTATGTTATAGATTTAATAAACATAATATAATATAATATAAGCTTTATATTATAGACTCTTTATGAGAAAGAAGTTATAAATAATGCAAAATACTATTATTGTCATTAGATTTGTTTGTGATACTTGAAATATCTAAAAATTTGTACACTTAAAACGAGATAAATATATGTATATTGATGAGATAGGAAGCGAAGATTCTGAGTGTAATAAGTGCAAACAATTATGCAAACAGATATACCTATTATCCTCTTGAACAAAAAGATGATAATGATATTTCTTCAATTTCTAATACAATATTGTACTAAAAACGGCGTTTACATAATTGATAATAAAAATTAATAACATACGCACAAAAATAAAATTGTAATAATAATTATAAGTAGATTTATAAATTAAAAATATATATATTTTTTGTAAAATACATCATTATATTTATAAAATATTATTTTTTATTGAATTTAATTTTATTTTCATAATAATTTAATATTCAATTTTGTTTCTTGTGTCTCGTCAGCTTGTTTATAATAGTTTATTAAATTTGAAAAAGACTAAATTAAAACACAAGAATGATTTATACGTTAATATTTTATACATTACAATATTTTATTTCATATAGTTACAATATTTTACATTTTATTTATATACTGCGCGTTAATATTTTATATTAATATTGACATATTAACATTACTAAATTTAATAATTATAAATAATTTTCTTTAAAAAGTTCGACATTTAGATACAGTTATAAATTAGATAACAAGTGTTAGATGATAAGTTATACATTTTTTAAATTTATTATCATTTTTTGATGATTGTTCGCAGTCAAGAGATAACTGCAGAAAATTTTTATAGAAAAGAATTGAAAAAACAAATTAATATTTTTTAAATAAAATTTTCTCAATCTATTATTACTAAAATTTTAATAAGATATTACGATGCTAGAATGATATAATATTTAAAACATAAACAAATTTACATAATAAAATTTTTAAATCTATTGCATTGACGACGTTGTTACAATCCGCTCAAGCATCTATAAACGGGAAAGTAAATGAACATATATTGCATTCCGTTATTGCGACATACACTAATCTATGTTTATTTCAACTATCACCGAAGTAGAAAGTTTTTTTTTCATTACATGATGTGGAATCGAATGAACGTATGTAATTTAGGTTGCCGTTTTCCGGTGCAATTCTCTATTAATGACGACTAAAGCTATTCATAACTCACACGATACATTGTAAAACGACATCCTTGACTTGTGGCATCCTTGTTTGTCGATCATAGATCAGTGGCACGAGGCCGTTAGCGATTATTCATCATGATCGCATCCTATTCAAATTACGATAGTATATGCAGATCTATACGGCAAACGTGACGAAGATGGTACAAAGTGAAAACTGAAAACCATGCAGATTTCAACTGTAGGAGCAAATATCGACACTTGGTTTGGCCGCTGGTGACCTCGATTCTGAATCCCGCCGTCTGTCCTTTCACTTTAAAAGCGTTTCAGTGAGCATTCTTTCTCGCACCGGCTTAATACCGAAGACACACGTATTTCGTAAAGATACCTCAGTTCACTTCTAGAACGCCGATTAGTGAGTCGTATCCCGTCGCTGACGTTCTTAGATTTCACTTTCATGTAAGTTTCAAAACGGACGCGTATCCATCGTTGTCACATTTTCTTTACATCGCAATCGATTCTCTTCAATGCAGTTATTAGATATATTTTGTTAAGGAAATGATTGTACAAAAATACAAAATGAGAATAGTGCGGAAATAATAAGTATGTAATAGAGCATAATATGAAAAATTAATGAGAAATAATTTAATGTGAAGGTATTTATTGAGTTTTCTTGAGAAAAGATGTTGCATCTAGCAGTTTCACTCTTAGATTCCACTTTCACGCCATTCATCTGAGTTTAGTGGAATTAGTAAACTGATGATCAATGTAAGAAATATTTAATTCTTTGCTGCGTATGTATGTACAATATGTACATACACTGAGAAAAAAAATTACTTAAAACAAAAAAATGTTATTTGCTTCAAGAAATTATTTTTTTGAGGGGTACCTGAAACACATTTATTTGTTTTAAGTAATTTTTTTTCTCAGTGTACATATAGGATACCTGTCTTTTATATTTTTTCTGTATTTACACATGTCATTAGTTTGTGTAATACATTTCGTATCTTTATATTTCTGAGATATATATATACATATACAGGATGTCTGCAAAGGTTGAGACAAAACTTATATAATGTGTTAATAATGATTATTATGTGAAAAAAGTTCATATAAATTTATGTCCGAAAATGCTTTATTAAAAAGTTATAAATGTTTAAAGATTTATGAGCAAAATTGCTCTCTATAATATAATTCGTTATACGAAATCGCTGACTCAGGACAATTTATATACCTTGATTTGTATACGAATTTCATTAGTTATTATAACAAATGTTCGAAAGTTTTTCCTCTACAAAAATGCAAGTTTCCAACTCGTCGAATTCTTTCGAATATTTCCACTAAATATTAGAATGTAGTAAATTCATTTTGAACGTTCCCAAAATTGATCTTTTAGCTGTTTCTTTCAGATCCTCACAAACCAACTGTTTTGCGTGATCCTATAAATCGAAGTCAAGAGGAAGTAAATCTAATGATCATAAGATCGAATAATTGACCTAAATGAGATTTATTTGGCCCTGAGTTATCGCCGCTATTCCATTTCATATAAAGAATTATAAAGAACAAGTCTGTTCGTAAATCTTTTAACATTTATAATATAAATTTATTTTAACTTTTTTCACCTACTTGATGTCGTTCATATATTGTATAAGTTTTGTCCCGATCTTTGCAAATACCCTATATATACCTACATGAATTACGTGAATATGTAATTATATTTTGTATTAAAAATAAGTTATAAACAAAATCTTTGTCAAAATTAGAACTTCTTTTTTAAAAAATCATAAAAAAAGGATAATAAACATATCCTAAAAATCTCTACATTAATATTTTTGAGATTGCTGATTTCAAATCTGCATTCAAAATTTGAAAATTTAAAACAATTGATTCAATATAGTGATTAAAATCGACTAAAAAAATTTTTTTATATTTTTACAATATATATTCACATTTGAAACGTCATTATCATGTCTTTATCGTTAATTTTGAGTTATGCTAAGAGATTAAAAAGAAAGATTTCTCCGGTATTGGATCTACTATTTTGAATTTTCAATTGTTAATTGCAGATTGAAAATTAGAAACCTAAAAAACACCTATATAAAATTTCAATATAAATTATAATAGAGTTTTTTTTTAATTTAGCCACCATATTGGATGCCATTTTGACATTTTATATTTTGACTTGACATTTGCAATCAGCGACTCCAGAAACTTCTATGTATTAACTGTAAAATTCAGCAAAATATGTTTAAAAAATTGTGCAACGAATGGATAAGGCGGATACAGATTTATTACACATTCGCGTATCATATATATATGATCATGTATCATGCTTTGACTATATAAGTATTTATATAATCAAAAATATCATGTAGGACGGGAAGTATTTTATACCAAGATTTTGATACAATAATGATATGTAAAGACGTACTATGTCGAATCATTGAAATAATACGCAATGATGATATGCTATGCGGATATGCAAGTCTGTTTCTCTTTAAGATATACGAGAATAAAAACGAATACAATAGTAATAGTTTGCAACTTGAACTTATTGTTAGCAAACTAGAAATTGCAAAATTAAAGTTTCGTAACGCCGCGCGTCGTAGAATTTGTACAAATGTTGTACATATGACTTTAGACAACGATCTAATTTTAAATATTAAACGCTATGTATTCTCGTACGTGCAAACGAAAATTATGGACTCAGAATTTATAAAATCAACATGCTATAATTTTTTAGCTATCAAATCTACATAGAAAAGACTTTTTTTAACCACATTTACATAGAACATATTTTTTATTAAAAGTAAAAATATTATAATATCTGGATTAATTAATATATCCGTTGAATTTTAATATATTTGCAACTTTATTAAAAATGGTTACATGTTTTTTGAGTAAAATAACTGACTTGAGTATAAATATATGTTTATTAAAATTTGTATTTGCCATTGAAGCAGATTTAGTCAAGTCCCACTTTAAATTATCAAATTAAACCGTATGATTATATTCTAACATCTCTTGTTTGCTCGTTTTATTTGTTTTTATTTATTATTTTTTATTTATTTGTTCTTATTTTATTACGTTTTTCCAGAATGTTTAAAACTAAAATAAAAATTTTTAAATATAAATTACAAAATTTATAATAATTAGAAAATTAAAATAAAAAATTAATCGAATAGATCACTATTACCTGAGAAGATAATATAATGAAAATATCGTATATCTTGTTCTGAAAGTTAATTTTTACTTGTCATATTTGATTATAGAACAGCCATGAAAGTTAAATCACGCACTTGAAAAAATATATAAATAATCGGTGTGCACGCTGAAAGTTTCTTTTTAAAATGAACGTTAAAACAGCGCTTTCACAACTGCTGCTTTTATTAATCTTCTATGATCGTAAGTATATTAATTGTTTCGTATGTAACATCTTTTGCCCTTAAACCAAAATTAAAAAATATAAAATAATACAGGGTGTCCCGTAACGCTTAATTAATATTTCAAGGCGTGAAAGAGAATGAAATTTTGAACTAAAAGTTCCTCTTTCAATTTTGGCTCAGAC
>NW_012027135.1:9550-12732 GCF_000956235.1 Wasmannia auropunctata | reverse complement strand
TTAATAACTCTGTAAATAATGGTCTGAGCCAAAATTGAAAGAGGAACTTTTAGTTCAAAATTTCATTCTCTTTCACACCTTGAAATATTAATTAAGCGTTACGGGACACCCTGTATATAATTAAAAAACAACCATTTATCAAAATAAAATTATAATAACACAAAACTTGACCGACTTTATAGACTTCCTCCACTTATCTCCGACGATTAATAATTTATACAAAAATACAATTCAGATTACAATTTAGACATTACAGATGTAACAAGCTTGATTATACCAGAAGAGCTTCCAACGATATTATCTTTGATATATTCTAATATTCCACCACTTAGAAAAGTTAAGTATATTATAGAATAAAATATTGTTGAAAACTTTTTACATGTATAACCATGTTAACTTATATAAATGTTTGTAAAATTCTATAGGAACCGATTCCAGACTTGGCATAGGTTTTCGATTAGGTGAACATGCGGATTTTCAAATTCTTATTGAATTGGGACCACAAACCGAGACAGATCCAATAGGTACATCCAATGATGCTAAGAGACGACGAGATGTAAGAATTTGCACAATTTGTACACTAAACTCTCGTTTACATTTATTTAATAAAAATTTTTTTTATAAATAGGCGGCATTCAGTGCCGCGATGAAGGGAGAACTAGGACCATTGGCACAAGCAGTGGCTAAATATCAAATAGAACGTAAAATTCAAAAAGAAATGGATAAACTTAAAGCTATGGAGGAGAAACTTAAGAATATTGAACCGGAGAATACAAAGGATCAAGATGTAAGAAACTTATATATTTCTAATTATATATTTCTAATTTTTTAAAGATAACTTAAAAGAGAAATTAATTTTTATTTATTACAAATTAATGATCTCTTATTTATATTATATAAAATTATTTATTCATATAATTTAATAACTTACTTAATAATTTGTTAAAATAATTCTTCAAAATTCCAAAGAAGTGAGTACGTTTCTATACACACAAGATCAAATATATAAAAAATTTCTAAATAATAATAAAAAACTTTTCAATTTTCTTAGACTGTTTCCAGTGACTGGTTAACAAAGTGGAGGAAAGAAATATCGCAATCATCAAAAAATAATATGTCATTAAGTTCTGCAATAAAAAGAAATAATAAAAAATAAAATAAAGAATATAAAAAAATTCTGAATAATAATAATGAACTTTTTAATTTTCTTAGACTGTTTCCTGCAGTGACTGGTTAACAAAGTGGAGGAAAAAATATCGCAATTATCGAAAAATAATTTGTCATTAAGTTCTGCACTAGATAGAGATAATAAAATAGTCTAATAAAGAATAGAAAAAGCACTAGTTAAATCCGTCGTTTGAAAAGATAAATTATATATATACACGGGTGCGCGTATGTACATGCTTACACACACAAATGTGCAAGCACATTTTATCCTGGGAACTTGAGATGTGGGATATTCTGCGGCGTCTACAATAAGATTTAAAACTTAAGATTTCAAAAAATTGACCAATCATAGTCGATTATTCATCTCACGTGAAAAGAATAATCAATTGTGATTGGTCAATTTTCTTAAATCTTAAGTCTTATTGTAGACGCCGTTTAATTAAAGCCATGGCACATAGAAAAACTTAAGACCTTACGTTTCATCAATCAGATTTAAATAATTTTGAAAGAGATTGCGCGCACAAATTTTGTTTATGTATTAAATATAACCTGAAAGAACTGCCGATTGCAACAAATATACAAATATATGTGCTATTAATCCTAATCATATAAGGTTCGAATAATTTTGACAGAGGTCGCGCGTGTAGATTTTGTTCACATAATTAAACATAATCTGAAAGTACAATTGTATTAATAATAAATATTAATGTATAAATTAAGTATTAATAATAAAAAATATAATTAAGTATAAATAACAATAAAAGTAAATATAATTAATACATAGTCTATTATAAACTTTCCCCTGTCTCCCGTATACGTCCAGTTCTCTGTCTCATCTCCCACAATGTCTCCATTCAATATTGTCCATCCCCTTTCCCTTATACAATCTAACCTTATCCTGTCTTTCTGTCCTTTGATCTTCTCAGTTCTTCCTTCTCCTCCACCCCCTTTTCCCATATTCTTCCTTCCTTGTTTCCTGTTCTGGCGATGAAATCCTTCTTCTCTTATTATCGTCCTTATTCCTTCTTCATTCATTCCTTCATCTTCTCTAGTTTCTGCTGATCCACATCCCCATTTACATACACTCCCACTATCTTTACCTTTCCTCCATCATACTCTATATCACCCATCATTATCCCCTCTAGCTCTGAGCCTTCTTTCTGTATCTTTATTTCCATCTCTTTCCTTATTCCTAATATTCCCCCTATCGCCCTTCCTTTTTTGTTCTTTCTCTTTGCCCTTTGTATCCTCCATACATATTCCTTTAGCATTTTCTTCTTTACCCTGTCCCATCCCTTTTCCTCCATCCACGTTTTCATTAATCTACTATCACTAATTCCCACCTTTCTAAATTTTTCCAAAGCTCTTTATCCTTGTTCTCCAATCCTGCCACATTTCAGAACGCTATTTTTATACCTTTCTCTTTCCTCTCTCTTTCCCAGTCCCTTTTTTCCATACCTCCAACCCCGCTTTTCCGTCTCCTTCTTGCTTCTCCCCTTCTGCCCTAGTTTTTCTATTCCCCCTGCTTTCCATCTTCTCTTTCCTTCTTCCCTTATTTTCTCTCGATTTCGGCTCTTCCCAAAACCTCTCTCCATCATCCCTCAATTTCTTCCTCTTCTCATCCCACATCCACCACACTCCGTCAATCCATACCCAGCACTGCCTCACTCTTACTTTTTTTCCAAGCAGTTTCTCCTTCCATGCCATCCTCCTAACGTTTTACTTTATTCTCCTTTCCTCCCAAGTCAAGCTTTCTATCCATACTTCTTTCCTTTTTAATTTTCCTTTGCTCGCTATAAGATCTTCCTTTTCATGTCCTCACCACAGTATAACCAGTAGGTCCACTCAGCGAAAAACTGAGTCTTCGCGCAGGTATCGCCGCGCAACTTTTGTTTTGGGTTGGATCCAATGAAATGCAAGACGATAGGAACGTACATACATATGTGCAAACAATTTATAAGCAATTACATCAGAAATTTTCTTTAGTGATCACTCCTACGAATAATTGTTACTAA
>NW_012027135.1:3059-3871 GCF_000956235.1 Wasmannia auropunctata | reverse complement strand
TGATGTAATTGCTTATAAATTGTCTATACACATATGTTACGTACGTTCCTATTGTCTAGCATTTCATTGGATCCAACCCAAAACAAAAGTTGCGCGGCGATACCTGCGCGAAGACTCAGTTTTTCGCTGAGTGGACCTACTGATTATACTGTGATAGGTTATACTGTGCTGTGACACGTGTCATCATTATTAACCTAGCAATATGGATTCTATAGAAATAAATCTTTCGGACGCTGAGACACAAAAAATTTATAAAATAAAATCGTCTCAAGCTGATGCTCTCAAACCGGTAAGTTATAAATGTATACCAAAATATCTTTCTTTCTTTTAAAGTTTAAATTTTTTTTTTTATAAAACTAAATAATTGACAGTTTGAATATTGCGCCCTGGTGAAAATGGAATGTAAAGGAAGCAACAACTAAACGTTAAAGAAACGTTAATAGAGCATTGAGAACTTTTCGGCAAGCGCGAGTAAAATTTATCGAATGTAAATGAAGCGTCACTAAATTGTACAGCAAATGTGTACTAAGAGCCAAAATACAATAATGGTTTTTGCATTTTTGCTTACTCAACTTTTACAAAATTTTAACAAAAAAATTTATTTATTTCTTATTTTATTTTATAATTACATAATTATTATTTTTTAGAGTTTAATTTGTGTTTATTGTTTTGTATATTTTCTATTTTATTAATTACAATAACGTAAATTTATAATTTTTGAAAACGCATTCGGCGAGATTCGAACCTGGATCCCTAGAACAGAAAACTTGTACGCTAACGCTGAGCTAATGATTACTTTGTACTGAAGACTT
>NW_012027135.1:0-3039 GCF_000956235.1 Wasmannia auropunctata | reverse complement strand
TATTGATTTACTGTATCGAATCCATATTATTACTTATCTGTTTTATTACTTGTGAGGCACTTCTCTCAATTCGGTCTTGGATTTAATATGGTGGATGCTCACGTGATCTGGAAAAGGAGATCAAAGATGCTGATACGAAGTAGACCTACTGGTTATACTGTGTGGTTAAGAGATGGAGAGAGGATAACTGAGAGAGAAGAAGAAAGAAGAAGAGAAAGAAAGGTATACAGAGAGTCATGGAATAAAGAGAAAAAAGAGATGTTCAAGGCAAGGCTAGGAGGGATGGAGAGGAGGTGACGTAAACTTAGGCATGTATCACAGTGGGATATATGAGTAAAAGGGTACTGAGTATGCTGAATACTGAATATATATATTTAAAAACAGAATTCTCTTTTACACAAAGTACAACGGGGCGTAACGAGAGAGTCAAGAACAAAGAAAAGAAACGACTCAGCGTTAATCGCGATACAAATATGGCTCCTTCGACTATCGATTATCTAGATATAGAACAAAGCGCTTTAAGTTCAAATTTACTATTTCCAACAGGATGGAGGGAGAGAAACAGGAAGAATTGAGAAAAATGGAAAAAGAATAAGAGAAGCCATGGGAAGGATAGAGGGAAAAAGACGGGAGGAAAAGGTAAACAAAGAGTGATGGGATACGGAGTGCGGCGAAAAGAGAGGTTAGTCAGAAGGGCACTAAGAAGTTAGAGCAGAAGCACAGAGGATGGTCAGAAGTATAGGAAGGAAAAGAAAAAGTATAAAAATATATGTGAGGAAAATAAAAAGGAAGAGAATGAGAGATAGAAGAGGAAAGCGGAGACAGCAAGGACAGACGGGCAGGGAATTGTGAGAAAAGAAAGAAAAAATGGAAGGGGATAAACGAGGATATCGGAATGGACAAATGGGAGGAATACTTCAGGGGTTGGGTGGAGTAAAAAGATGGGTCGTAAAAGAAGAGGGTAGAGGGGAAAGAAAAGGAGAAGAAAAAGAGTTGGAAAAAGAGCAAGTGAAAAAGATGATAAGAAAGTTAAAAAAAGGCAGTAGAAATGGACGGCATACGAGGCGAGGTGTGGAAGTATGGGGGAGAAGATTGGAAGAGTGGATATGGTGAATATGTAAGAGAATATGGGAGGGGAAGAGATGATTGGAGGACTGGATGGAGGGGATAGTGGTGCCGATTAGAAAAAAGAGACAAGGTGATGTGGTAGGGGATTATAATGATGCCGACGCTATACAAAATATACATATATACAGCGGCATTAGCTAAGGAAAAAGGTGAAAAGTAAGTAAATAATTTCACCAAATCAAACTGGGTTTAGAAAGGGAATGGGGACAATTGATAATATATATGTTTTAAACTATCTAGTGAATAGGCAAATAGAAAAGAAGGGAGGAAAATTGGTGGGCTTGAAAGCCACGTTTGATTCGGTGGAAAGAGGGATGCTGATAAATGCAATAAGGAAAAGAGGGATGAGGGAGGATTTAATGGATAGGATGGAAGAGGTACTAAGGGAAACAAAAAGTAAGGTAAAGGTAGGAAGGAAAGTTGGGGAGCTTTCTGGACGAAAGGAGTGAGGCAAGATGTCCACTGAGTCCCTTGCTTTTTAATATTTTAATAGCGGACTTAAAGGGGGAGATGCAGAGGGTAAGGTGAAAAGGGGTAAGGCTAGGGAAGGACAGGGTATACTTGCTGGCATATGCAGATGATATGGTATTGTTGGCGAAGGAGGAGGAAAATATGAAAAGCTTAATTGAACGGTTGGAGGAATATCTAGAAAAAAAAGAGCTGGAATTGAATGCAGGAAAAACAAAGGTGATAAAATTTAGAAAGGATGGGAAAAGACTAAACAAAACAAGTTAGTGGTAAAAAGGAAGAAAAATAAAGGAAGTGAAGGAGTTTATGTACCTGGGACATATGTTGCAGGGGAACGGAGAGCAAAAGACACACGTAAGGAAAAGAGTGGAAAAGGCAGAAGCAATATTGCGGCAGACATGGAGAATAGAGAAAAGAAGGTTTGGGAGGGACTGGAAAAAAAGAATATGGCTGTATGATACATTGATTTGGACAGTGATCGGATATGGAATGGAGATATGGGGATGAAGGAGAGGGAGAGAGTGGAGAGAATACACGAGATATTTAAGGGTATTGAGAATGGAAGGGAGAACACCACGTACTTGGAAAGAGAGAAGATGAAGAGGAACTTGATGAGAGATAGAGCAGGAAGGAGGGCACAGTTTTGAGGAGAGATTGAAGGAAAAAAAAGGAAGTGTTATTGCTCAGGCATGCCTGAAAGAGATGAGAAAGAGGGTGTTAAAGAAAAAGGAGTTAATAGGGAAAAAGAAAGGAATTAATTTTACAAGAGCAGAGGGGTAGAATTGCAGGAATGGGAGAAACAAAGGGAGATAGAAGAAATAAGTTTTGGGGAAATAAAAAAATGGGATAGAAGGAGACGAAGAGAAAAAAAAAGGGAAAACAGTAAACTCAAAATATAATAAGTGGAATGGGAGGATACATCAATGATTAATATATGACTTCTTTTGGTTAAGAATAGTCTTTCCAATAATTAATTAAAAACACATAAAGATATGTGTTACGTTCCCGGGAAATGATTTATCTTTAAAGAAAGGAAAAGCCAAAGAGAGTCCCGTTTAGAAACGAAGCTGGATTAGAGAGAAGGAGGGAGATACGGAAGGACATAAACAGATAGCCTGTCTCGCAAATAGGCGCGGTGGCATATGTGCGAGTCGAAGGCGCTTTAATCGGGCTTGACAGACGAGTCAATGTCCTGAAATGTTACTCGATCTCAAGCCAGCGCGATCGTTGGTCCTATTTTGGTCAAGGAACTTAATCCTTGTGACTCAGGATCGGACCAGTGCGATTTTCTGCAGAGAAGGGGGAAGTGAACGAGGGTGAGGTCGTTTAATGAATTATAGAGAGGTTAAGCATTTAATTGCTATAATTAAATTTATTGCTAGACGTGGTTACAGTTTTCGCGTAGTAATTGGAAATTAGAGTTAATATCATTAACATTTTTAT
>NW_012027134.1:20368-20991 GCF_000956235.1 Wasmannia auropunctata | reverse complement strand
ACACCATCTTTCTCCACGTACAGTAAATTGACATGCTTCGGCTTCTTCGTATCAGCGAGGCGAATCGGTAGGATCGATACTTGTTCCTTGTTCTCAATGGTATATACGTTGATGGAGATTGCGTTGAGATTCTCAAACTTTTTTATTTGACTTAACGTTATTGGAAATTCAATGTCTTTGAGATTTAACACAGATTTATAATGCGGATACGACGATTCCCGATCCACGTGACTTTTAGCTGGATATAGAGCAGCCACTACTGACCATGCGAAACATGCATTGTCTATAGATTGCACGTTCACGACCGCTTTTTTTGTTATAATTTCTCGCGGTAACTGGATATAATACCCCGCGTGAAAAGGATTAAACTTATTTATATTAACTAGCAAGTTCAATTTACGCGATAATGCCCACCCGCTGTCACGTTCTTGGAATTCTTCCAGCGACGCTAAGGTAGGCTCAACAACGCGCGAATCGTACCACACGTAAATCGGAGCAAAGATAGAGTTTGCAGTTTCTCGTAATAATACTTTATTATCACGTTTGTCACCCGTTACGAATTCACCGTTGAATACTGTGTTTATCTTAATGTTATTATGTCTCTGAATAACATTTCGCACATG
>NW_012027134.1:17598-18222 GCF_000956235.1 Wasmannia auropunctata | reverse complement strand
TCGAGGACCCGAGTGTAGGAGGCAATAAAAATCTTGTAAAACATTAAGAACTGGTCGCCTCTCAGCACAAAATCTCTTCCTCTCCTCCCGACTCCCAGATGCATGTCTCCGGCCCTTGCGTTAACGTCGCGTAGAGAATTAAGCGGGGACATAGGGGAGGGATCGACGCGATCGTTGCGATAAAAGTAACACCCGTGTGGCATGGGCGTATAGTTAGGGGATTCCGCTGCTAGCCCGGTGACGGCTGCGCCTCCGGTAAGGGGGGGGAGGCAGGCGAGCTGGTCTGAAAGTGAGCCCACAGAAAATTTTTTTTTCTTTCCTTTTCCTTGCAAGCATGCGTGGACACAGGTTCGGCGCGGGAAGCGAGGTGAACCCGCGAAAGCGAGTCACATCCGCCCGGCCACTGTGGGACGCAAAACTTTAGAGTTTAGTTTTGAGAGTCTTACTCCCGAGTTCGTACGACCGGACGCGGTCATCGGAACGGGAACGATTAGCTCACGGAAAGCAGCTCGCCTGTACCGCAGTCGGCCGGTCGAGTGGCAGCGAAGACTGGTGGCTGGACGGCGTTCGTCACAAGCAAGACCTCTTCGGTCCTCTCCGGGGAAGGGGGAGTTGTGACGGGAC
>NW_012027134.1:13510-15782 GCF_000956235.1 Wasmannia auropunctata | reverse complement strand
TGCCAGCCCGCTCAGAGATGTGTATAAGAGACAGGCGCCCAACTTCGCGTTTTTTTGGACATTGTGTAATTACGAGTTACGGTACTCGTTGCCTTTAGCCGGATCTTGTAGTCCGACACTTGAGAAAGTGCGGTCACAATATATATATATATATATCTATATATATATATATATATATATATATGTACATCGAGAAAAAGACACACGGTAACAATAACCTCACTTGTCATTGAATAAAATATATGCGTTCAGCAACGAGAACAGATTAGTGAGTGCTCAGTGATTCTTTAATATGATTGATTTTGCTTTTATTTAGATTTTCTGGATTTAAGTGCAGAAATAAATCGTAATAAAAATATCATTAAACACACACTGATCTGTTTTATCTGTTGTATCATCACATCAATCAATCGATATATATGAATATGATGTATACATCGATCGAAGCATGCGAGGGTAAGATTAGAAATCCTATTTTAGCACTCTAGCGCCTTTTGCGTCAGAAATTGTAAAAGTATGCTTTCCCCACCCCGCAACTGTCGGACAACAATGATGATGATGACGTTTCTTAAATCTTAATTCTCACATTTCGGATTTTACATTGCAATATCTTCGCTTGTAGGGCATGTAGAAAAAAAAATAAAAACACTTTCATTACACAAACCGAACCCAAGCTGTCGATTAAGCCTACTAGGAACTTAATCGATTCGACCGTTATTGAGATCTTAAAATCTCGGGTGTAGCAACGCTCGCATTAAGAAATCTGGCATGACTTGATATATTGACATACTTATACATACATGATTGTTTAAACACTTGACACTACAACCAAGCCACTACAGTGTCTCCTGATATACTAATATATTATACAGATTTAAATCAAACACCTTGAATATTTCATTTGTTGTTCATGTACAAAAAAATATTTTAGATGAAAGTGAAATATAGTTTTGAGAAGAATGTATTTTGATTATATTTTTTTCTAAATGGAAGTGCTAAAAAAATATAAAAATTATATTCACTTTTTTAAATAAAATAAAATGATTTTTTTACTTTAACATAATTCCTCTAATTATTCTACATATAAAAATAGTTCGGTGGAATTAACGAAAAATCAATAGCTTCGAAATACTTTATGCTTTATTCTGGCTTCTGTATAATGGAAAGAATAACTCCTTTGTACAAAGTATCATTAGCTCATCGTTAGGGTACGATTTGATTTGTCATACGACAAAGATTTCAAGCATATTGATTGACTATAGGGTAACGAGATCCGACAACTTCTCTTTCTTGCAGCAAATCAATAAGCTTGAAATGCTTTGTCATACGACAAATGTAATTCTAGCTATAGCGTACAAGTCTGAAGTTTTAGGCATCTCAAGTTTAAATCTCGAATATCTCGATGTGTTTTCAAAAATTATACACCTACGTACAAATTGTAAATAATAATAATAAAAAACACGCAAAGCAAATTAAACTCTACAAATAATAATTTGTAATTATAAAATAAAATTTTTTTTTGTTAAAATAATATATAGCAATCCACATGGATTTTCACATAAAAATCCACATGATTTTCTATATAGGATCTGGATTTTTGGCCGAAAATATATTCTTTTAAATAAAATTGAATAAATCATTTAAGAAAATTATCATTGTAATAATTTATTAAACTTTATTTAAAAAATATGTGCGTATAAATTAATTTACTTAATTCTGTGAAAAAGCAAATTTTTTCCTAGAGAGAGGAAAAATGATATTTCAATTATATTTTTAAACGTTTTTTCGAGAGGATATTTTAACCACTCAGAAACGTTTTCAAGAGTCGGTTATGAAACATTTCAAAGGAACAATTGTGAAACAAAAATATATACAGGGTGTTCCAAAATAAACTTTTGTCCTTAAAATGTCATATTCCTAACTCAATTTTGAGAAGATTTTTCCTTTACCAAAATTTTATCCGAAGCTTAGTTTTCAAATTATAACAAGAAATAGTTAGCGAATTATGGGCCGCATATGGAAGGTAGGGGCGCGCAACTTACTGTCGGACGCAGGCGGTACGCGGGGCCTTCGCGACTATCAGCTGACTGCTACACGCGCGCATACATATGACATTTTAAGGACATGCGATTACATTCTCTCTTGCTCACACAAAACACACACACATCAATTATCTTGTAAAGATTTGATGACTTCTATATAGCTTCGTGAGAAAGACGGAATTTCCATTTTGATGGACCACGTACAGTTCCAAATAAACGTTTATTTTAAT
>NW_012027134.1:12151-12777 GCF_000956235.1 Wasmannia auropunctata | reverse complement strand
AGATGTGTATAAGAGACAGCCATAAAACCAATAAATTCAGTCGACTACTTGCTATCGTCGGGTGAACGTCTCGTGTGTCAGTAAATCGTCGTGTGTTAATAAATTGTACGCGTGTTTCTTTCTTCGAGTGATTTTTCAATTGACGTATAATTAATAGACACGGGATTAATAATCATTAACTAATAAATTCGGTATTAAAGTCAGTCGACTGCTTGCTATCCTCGAGTGAACAGGTCGTGTATTAATAAATCGCCGTGTGTTTCTTCGTGTGATGATTCAGTGGATAGATAATTAATCGACAGTGATTGTAAAGTACGTAAAGCCGGTATCAGACTACGCATTGGAGATTGAGATTAAGATTAAGATTAAGATTGAGATTGAAGATTGTCCAATCACATTATAGATCGTGATCTGCATTGCAATTGACAATATTGCTGCGTTCAGCAAACAAAGCAGCTCGGTTTATATACATATTTGCATATATTATTAAGATAATTGACTAAATTTTGTTCATAACAATACTTACCTGTGCATTAAATTTAATTGCACGTTTATTATTGTACGACTTAACCTCTATCTGCTTTATCATTCTCGGTAAAAATGTCAGTAGTCATCACGTGACCAAA
>NW_012027134.1:10936-12131 GCF_000956235.1 Wasmannia auropunctata | reverse complement strand
TTAAAATTAACGAAAATTTATTAAAATAAACGTTTATTTGGAACTGTACGTGGTCCATCAAAATGGAAATTCCATCTTTCTCACGAAGCTATACAGAAGTCATCAAATCTTTACAAGGTAATTGATGTGTGTGTGTTTTGTGTGAGCAAGAGAGAATGTAATCGCATGTCTTTAAAATGTCATATGTATGCGCGCGTGTAGCAGTCAGCTGATTGTCGCGAGGGCCCCGCGTACCGCCTGCGTCCGACAGTAAGTTGCGCGTCTCTGTCTACCTTCCATACGCGGCCCATAATTCGCTAACTATTTCTTGTTATAATTTGAAAACTAAGCTTCGGATAAAATTTTTGTAAAAGAAAAATCATCTCAAAATTGAGTCAGGAATATGACATTTTAAGGACAAAAGTTTATTTTAAGACACCCTGTATAAGATAAATCGGCTAAGGATGAGCGAAGGTAAAAGTAACATGGAATCACCAAAAACTCAAGTTAATAAATAGATAGTTTAATGTCGAGAAATTAAAATCAATACGTTTCGAGAGTCTCACAGAGTCTTCTTTAGTTGAAGATATAAAAAGTAAATATGTAAAATGTAAGTAAAAAAATCAATAACATAAAAATCGGATATAATAAATTAATACTGAGACATTGAAGTTAACTAACATAAAAAGAATATATCAAAACCTAAAGCAATGGATCCTGTACGAATATGTTCATTCCAACAACCGCTGTTGTGGTGCGAGAGATTAAACGCATACATACTAATAGCGCACGCAATGGTTTCCTTATATCGAGCATCTTTTTCTTTTTTTGCGTGGAATTGGGATGAATTGTCATTTGTGTCGCAGATCTGGGAAGTCTTCTTTAGAGAAGCCTTCTCACCTCTGTGTCGTTTTCGAAACGTTTTAAATGTGCGGACGCAACGTCGATCCAATATCTCCTAATAGTATATATATAGTGACTGTCTTTTCTACAAACCGGAAACAAGATCGGCCGTTAACCGTCGCTACAGTCAGGGTGAATAACAGTAGTCGAAATAGCTCGGAATTACGCGGCAACGGTAAACGCGAAGTTGGGCGCCAGGCACGAGCGGGCGTGCCACCCTTCGAAGTACTGCTCTAAATCGTGATCTCGGATACGCGTAGAACGCTCGTTACGCAACGACGCAAAAAGATTCGGACGCTCTAACTCCTGACTG
>NW_012027134.1:7509-10524 GCF_000956235.1 Wasmannia auropunctata | reverse complement strand
TTGTACAACGTTCGTCTCACCAAGAGCGGCAGATACAATCTCCAACTATGTTCTGGCACTCGGCAACTTAGCGGGATCCTGCGTCTTTCCCCAAGCGCGTCCACAGCACAAGTGTCGCTCGACGGTCCTTCCGGCAGCACGCAGGCAGCAGGGTGTCACGAGATCGGCTGATTACGCGCCGATTGGCCCTTGCCCTGCGAGCGCGACGCCCGCGAATCGCGGCATCGCACGTGATCATCTCGCTCGCAACCGGCAGCGCGGACTTCAAATTAGGCTCGCGACCCTCTTCGTTCTTTGGGGGAGCGCCTCGTTTGACCACGTTAATATTGGCCACCGTTTCAATTGACCACGTTGTTATTGACCAAGTTACTATTGACTACGTTAATATTGACCACGGTCCCGATTGATCACTGTCCCGATTAGCCACCGTCCCGATTGTCCACAATCCCGATTGACCACCGTCCCGATTGACCATCGTTCCGATTGACCACGATCCCGATTGACCACCGTTCCGATTGGCCACCGTCCCGATTGACCACCGTCCTGATTGACCACAGTCTCGATTGGCCACGGTCCCGACTGACCACCAAGGTTGGACACGGATTATATACAACGTACTATACATGATTTTCATACATGGATAAAACTACGTATAATACATTATAGGTTTCATCCATGTATAATACATAAAGTGGCGCCACGCATCACTATAATTCGAAAACGCTTGTCGCGCGCGGCATTCGGCAAGCAGACAACGACGGTAGCATAAACGTGCAATCAGATATTATTGTTATTTAGTGATATTAGATATAAGTGTACATTTTAATTTTGTCATGAATCGAGGAGGCAGACCTCTACATAAATATTGGGAGGAAGGAAAATATAAAAAACTATACGAAGGCAAAAAATTGTTTGCTTATTGCATGATTTGCAATAAAACAATACGTCATACTGCTGAAAGCAGGTTAAGAGACCATAGGTAAGTAAAATGTAATAATGACTAATGAAACTTATTTAACTTTTTCTTTTGTCAGTTGTAATTTTGTTTTGAATTTAATGTTATAGAAAATCTTGTCAAGAACGTTTACAAAATATAGAATTTAAAGAGGTCACTGAGGTCAATTTTGAAGATCGTGATGAGAACGATGCAAATACATCTGATGTATATCCTAACTCTGTACGTACTAAAAATATTATAAATTGATAAACAAAATATTTTTCAACAATATGTATATGTATATGCGTATATGTATATCATTTTTCAGGTTAGGTTGAACATAACGAATGAAGAAATCGTTTCAGCCCCTTCATCATCAAATATTCAGTCCAATAAGCGTTCAATTCTGATGCCCATTGATAACGGTCAACAAGCTTCGTTTAGCAAAAAAAGGGGAAAACGAATAGACGTATTTGTAGACAAGATGTCTTTTATAGAAAAGGAAGCTATTGACAATCAACTCACAAAATTTTTATGTGGATGTAACATTCCATTTGATGTGTTGGATTCCACTCACTTCAAAAATTTGATAAAATTACTGAGACCAGCTTATGAATATCCATCTAAAAGTACAATGAACAACATTCTTTTAAATTCTGTTTATGACCAATTAATGACTGATCCCTCATTGTGTGAACAATCAGAGGGAATATTAATGATTTCCTCTAGCATGAAAAATCAAAATGTCAATTTCAAACACATTGTTGGAATTGTACACAGAAGATCAAAAGAAAATTTGTTTCTTCAAATTTGATCAATTCCGATTATTGCAACTGATGTAACGGAAATCGTTTACGAATCAATACAAATATCTAAGGAGAGATATAAAGTGGACATTTATGCAATTATCGCAAGTGATGATCTATGTCTGTAAATAACGAATTTAATAATCCTTGGTTTTTTAAATGTCAGACAACATTTATTGCAAAAATAGTCAATTTATTCAAAACTAATCCGTTCATCTCGAAAGTTCGAAGCGTATTGAACGCTTTTCAAGTTCCTCGATTAAAAGAAGAAATTAAAAATCGTGGCGGAGTTGAATTTGAAGGAACAAATAACGAGGCGTCCATTTTTTCTATTAAAGATATGTTTATTAATTGTTCGAAAAATAATCATATCTTTAAACAAATTCTTTCTGAACATGTATTTTGCATACCAAACGATGTTATGGTTTTGTTTGATTCTTCCTCCTCCTCTGCCATTTCTTTTGAAGAAGAGTTAAAAAAATTTATTTTTTGTTGTGAACATTTTTGTTCAATTATTTTAAAATGTCAAAATCCATGTTCAACTATGTGTGACATTATTGAACAATGGTTACAAATCGAATCAATTGTTGCGGGAGACAATAGTATGGCTGAGATCCATAATGAGATAAGTACCATTCTGTCACCGATATCTTTAGTAGCGAATTGTTTGCATCCAGTTTATAGAGGACTCACATTTGAAAATAATCCGGAACGTAATGTAGAAATTATTGAATATCTATTGATGGTTCTGAATAATCAAGAATTAGATGATTTTTACGAATATTAAAAAAAAAGGGCTTTTTGAAAAAATAGAAATACATAAAATTGAAGACCCTGAAAAATATTGGGATTTTGCAAGTAGAAAGTATTCAGGTTTGGCGAAACTTGCTAAAAAATTAACGCTAATACCTGCTTCAGTTACTCAAATAAAATTTCAGGCCGTTTGTCATGATATCTGCAATATCTCTCCCGATGATAGTAATAAAATCATTGAGCTTTATTACAGATTAAAGCTTCAAGACGAAAATATAACAGATAAATATTAAAAAAGTCATTAATCATTACTGTTTTGTACTTATATACAAAATATATAATATTATATATACATCTATATATATATATATATATATATATATATATATGTATATATAACACCACTACCTTTCCCAAAACAGCCGTTATTTCATTCGTATCACTCATCATTAACATTCACGCCATCCTAGACTGTCTGACAGACAACGATGTTGCAATATGATAAATCTTAATTTAATC
>NW_012027134.1:3977-4339 GCF_000956235.1 Wasmannia auropunctata | reverse complement strand
TAACTTTTCACTCATCTATTTTGATTTTAGTAGAAATCACGTAACATATATAATTAATAAAATAATAAATCACAAAGGCTGAAAAGCACAGAGCTGAACGAAATGAATTTTAATTACGAAAATCTAACCTAAATATGTTTTAATTAATATTAAGTTGCGTGCTACGTATTGAATATTATTCCTATTAGCTTTGTTACGATACGTTATTTATTTTATGAAAGCCCTGCTTATTTATATTTGGATTCTTTTACATCTCATAATAGGTTAAGGACAGATATTAAAGTTTCTGTTCGAAAGGCAGATTTCAGGTCTGGAATATATACTTATAACAGCAAAATGGCAGATTTCAGATCATTAATTTT
>NW_012027134.1:0-352 GCF_000956235.1 Wasmannia auropunctata | reverse complement strand
TGGGTGCGGCGGAAACATCTCGGGCAGATTACCATGCGGCAGCTCAACATCAAGGTGTACGAACAGTTCCTGAACCATCGAGCCCGGAATAAGATCGTGACCGATAGGCTGATCCGCCTTTGGGCGATGAAGTTGAAATCCCAATTGGTGGACACACGATCCCAATTTCGCGCCTCACCTTCCTGGTTACAGAAGTTCAAGCGACAATTCAACATCGTTTCTAGGAGTATTACCCACAAGGTTGGAAGGAACTTCTTCCGCGACGAAGCAACGAAGGCTCGAATGCGAGAAGAGTTTCTCCAGAATGTTCAGAAGACCATGGTTGAAGATGGATTTGCTCCTTTTCAGGTTG
>NW_012027133.1:10164-11350 GCF_000956235.1 Wasmannia auropunctata | reverse complement strand
TTGCAATAACTTTGGACACCTTGCTAAAAATTGCCGATCGGGAATGAGACAAATGCATCGTCTTAAAATTCGCTATTTTGCCGCTATTGTAAGGAGGAAGGGCATCTCCTCGAAAATTGTAAGTTACGAGCTGCAAGTAATAACAAAAGGAAAATGGGTAACCAGGAAAACTCCAACAGCCCCTCGAAAACGGGTGTACAGCAAAGGTCCGAACGGAACTCACACCCGTCGACGTCACAAAAAACACAATAGATAAAGACGGACCAGAAACCCGGCCTGTAATGGTGAGCCTCGATAAACATAGTCGCGTGCCCACCGTTCAAGTAAAGCTTTGTGAATCATTTCCACACGTAACTCTTATGTTAGATAACCGGTTCTAGGCCAAATATAATCAAAGAAAATTTTGTTCCTAAGGACAATACTGTCAATTATAATAATATACTTAAAATTGAACGGAATTAACGAATATCCGGTTGACACTCTCGGAGAAATTATTTTACTGTTTTTCGAAAACGAAGTAACCTTTCACATAGTATCAAACAATTTTCCGATTTCTCAATCCGGCATATTAGGCAACGACTTCTTTAAACAAACTTCCTCGAAAATAGATTACGCAAAGGGATATTTAGATATATCAGGTATTATTATACCCTTCTTTTCGCCTGAAACTATTATAGTAGCTCCGCGTTCAGAATTATTATTTTACATAAGAATAAAAAACCCTGAATTAAAAGCTGGATATATCCCGAAATCAAAGATAGCTTATGGAATCTATCTAAGAGAAACAATAGTAGAAAATGTCTCAGGCAATGCATACGTAAACGTTATAAGCACGTTGGACGAAGAAGTAGAGGTCCAAGTACCAACTCTATACCTTAACCCTTTGAATGAATTATTTGATCTTGAGCTGAATGACGAGACTCGAGATAGCGATTTAAATAATGTTCAGATTCGCCACACAGAATCCAACAGCAACACGGATTTTAAGGAAATTAAAGATGAGATTAGGAACAAAGAAAAAGACGCGAAAACATTAAAGAGAGATAATAAAGAAATCATAAATGAAAAGAAACAAAAATTAAATAAAATGAAGAAGGTTAGCGAAAGCAATGTCCGAAATACGGACGAAAATAAAATCGAAGAAAAGGATAAAATTGATATTATAAGAGAGAATAAAAAGATCGGA
>NW_012027133.1:660-1446 GCF_000956235.1 Wasmannia auropunctata | reverse complement strand
GACGTGTGCTCTTCCGATCTTTTGAAGTTTATAAATACTTGTTGAAAAATGAAAATAAGTAAAAAAAAAGTTCTTATTTTAATTATTTTTAAAATTTTTTTCAAAAAATATTTTGGAAAATCCAGTTAAAAACTGACCAATAACTAGCTAGAAACTGACTAAATTTGCTGTTATTGCCCAAACAAGCGTCGCTTAAACTGATCAGTATCTAGCCAAAGCAATTAGCCAATTACTGGCCAGTTACTGGCTAATTTCTAGTTTATTTTCTACTTGAGATGAAGGTCCCATATAAGTCCCATGTAGGTTACCTATAGGGCACCTGGGTCAATTTCCCATGGGACATGACCCATATAGGAATATACCTATGGGAATTCGCGGCAGGGCTGTTTATATATATTTGTAGTTGCAAATCTATTTACAGTACATTGTATGTTTCAAGCGTACAGTTATTTAAAATCATGTTATGGGATTTCGAATATTGAGAAAATAGAATGGGCCCCTCCATCGCCCATTCTCGTGAGAACGCAACCAATTAATTTTTTCGTCTCTCCGATAATGTGTAAATACTGCATTTTTAATAATCAGTGCCGTCAGAATAGATGCTTCTGATTGTATTTGACCGTTTTCTCAAGCGTATTAATAAAAACTATATTCGAAATATGAGATTTCGAATATTGAAAAAATACAATGGGCCCCTCCATCGTCCATTCTCGTGAGAATGCCAATTTATTTTTTTGCCTCTCCGATAATTTGCAAATGTTGTATTTGGAATAATCAGTCAGAAAA
>NW_012027133.1:0-640 GCF_000956235.1 Wasmannia auropunctata | reverse complement strand
GAAAAAATTGTATCAAATTGAAAAAAATAAGACCTTTGTATCTTAAATATATAATACGACTTCGAAAAAGAAACTGTTGTTAAATCATGAAAAACCTAAGTGGCTTTATCTTCAATATATAACAATCACGCAAAATTATTTTGTAATTAATATACCCCGAAAAAAAACTTGTATCAAATTAAACAAACAAAATCCAAGTTGTATTATCTCTAACGTATTCATGATTTAAAAAAAATGTAATTTAATAAATTAAAAATATAATACTACCAAAAAGAAGTGAAATCAAAATATTATTTCAAGTATATTTATTGTAATTGAATTAAAAACTAAAAAAAAAAAATTTATCGAAAAAAATATTCTATTAAATTAAACAAATAAAATCCAAGTTGTATTATTTTCAATGTATACGTAAAAAATAAAAACAAGAAATGCAATAGATAGCGTAATGAGGACCGCAGAAATTAAAAAGGGATTTCGATAACAAGTAGCAAATTACGTGACAGAAAAATCAAAGATAGGAAAAATCTCCAGCAGCAACATACTTGGCGCGCCCGTTTTTTATATGTAAACTCATGGAAATATAATACATGCAATTCATGCTAACAATACATTATTTATTAATAGTTAGTTACATTAATTA
>NW_012027132.1:5412-17949 GCF_000956235.1 Wasmannia auropunctata | reverse complement strand
TTTAACTGAAGCTTCCTCCAGCACACAGGATTAATAAACTAATGTATTCATAAATTTTGAAACACGTAATTATAATTTCTTCAGGATACCCCTGTTTCTCCAGATCCTTCAGATTCTTCAGAGTCCTCGGAAACATCAGATTCTCCAGAGTCTCCGGAATCACCGGATTCTCCAGAAGTTCCAGATTGTATAGGATGTATCGAAACCACCAGAACCAGAATAGGGTTCATCAAGAGTAATAAAGGACGGGCATTGGTACTTGAACCAATTTACTCCCCGCATGAGAGTATTCGCATATGTTTGAGTAAAGATTTCTTTCACACATCTGGTTATGACAAGATTATAATCATAAAGCCTCGTTCAGACGTCCAGATGGAAAATAAATAAATGAATAATTAACGCTCTCGAATAGATTTATGTAAATAAATATATTACAAAACCACATACCCGTTTTCTACCCCTCCTCCATCGCAGCAGTTCAGGTTCTCTCCATCCCAGGTAAAGCCGGTGTAAGCAGGTTGACCTAAAACAAAAGAGAACCAGGTAACTTGTCGCCCGAGACGTGACAGTGTTATCAAAACATAATAAATGGTGGCAGCGCGGTGGGATTTGGTTGAACTGTTGCGAGAGGAACTGAAAACGGTGGTTTTTGAAATATAATTTTGGAATATAGAAAGGTGGTTTTCGATATATACTGGAAACTTAGTGAATTATTGTAACGCGTAAACAAAATGTCTCAAATGCACTTACGGTCAGGGACTGGCTCAAGCTCGAAAACTCCATCCGAGATTGGAGATAACGCTACAGCGATCACAACTCTTAGCGCTTCAGTAATGGAATTAAATGAACAACAAAAGAAATTAAGTGAAAAAGAAAAATTGCTCCAGGAACAAGCAGATGCTTTAAGCCTGAGAGAAGTAGAATTGAGAAGGATAGAGTCAAATATAAATAAAGAAAGAAATGCCGCGGTAGGAATTGAAGGATTAAGTTCTATTTTAAATAATATGCGAATGGAGATTGCAGCCTTAGGCAAATTACCCCAACAGGTCGATTGGCTCTCTCGCCGAGTCGATGGCTTGTCTTCTTCAAATGCTCCTCAACCCATTTCGGTTCCTATTAGTGAATTTCCCATTCAAGAACCTTTAGGAGCATCCGCTAACGAATCCCCCGTTCGCGACCCTATTCACGATTACCTTAGTGATTTTCACAGAAGCCCTGGTAAACCTAAGGAGAATCCAATGCATTTCACTAATTCTGTTTCACCTATTCGTTTTAAAGATGTAATTGACTCGATTCCTCGGTACGACGGACATAAAATATCCGTTTTTCAATTTAGTAAAATGTGTGATCGCGCTTTGAAACTTATACCTTCTCATCAAGAATTATATTTAGTGCAACTTGTTATCAATAAGCTACAGGAACATGCCTATACCGCTGTAGAAGGAATGAATTTTCCAACATTAAGCTCTTTGACTCAGCACTTGAAGAAAATTTTTGGTCCGAATAAATCATTGAACCAATACCGCGGAGAATTAGGAAACTTATATATGATGGCCAATGAAGATATTTTCAGTTACATAGAGAGGGCAAAGGATTTACGATTAGCCATAATCGATGGCGAGAATGAAATTTATGGATCTGTTCACTCACAGGACGAAGATCGCATAGATCAAGATGTTCTTGAAAGTTTTATTAACGGCTTACCTTCAGAATTATTAGTTCGAGTTAAAATAGAAGGAAAATGCGATAGTCTAGATAGCGCGATAGCATCTACTATCCAATTAACGAAAACAATAGAAGCAGAAACTCGCCGAAGGAAACCTGCGTTTACCCCAAGGTCTAATCCTACGCCAAGAGTTGATTTTACGATGAAACAAAATATTCCGCCGGATCGAAACCCAGATTCGCGCCCTAGTAATCCCACGGGATCATCGAATTCTCCTAAGCCGTTTATTAAGCCCCTTGTTCCAGGACAACCAGGTCCGAATTATCCAAACGAAAGAATTTGTTATTATTGCAAACAACCCGGTCATTTCGCAAATGAATGTCGGAAATTAGCATACAGGCAATCACTTCAAGGTACCTCGGGTCCATCAGGACAGAGATCAGTTTCTTATGATAATAATAATCCGGGAAACGTAATACGCGTTCCGGGAATTATCGGCGCCAACCGGGATGCGAATCAAACCGGACGCCAACCAGATTCGAAGATAGTACGATTTCAGGAACCCGCAACGAACCCTTTCGCGTTGCAAAAATAAATAAATTGAAACCTAGTCGAGCTCCAGTAATAACTTTGTCTTCTCCGAATTTAAATACTTTGTGTACATTTATGCTCGATTCAGGGTCTGATGTTAACGTGATTAAAACAAAATACGTTAATTCATCGATCATTTCGAATAAATTTGATACGATAACTTTGCAAGGAATTTCTTCAAAGTCGATAACGACCTTAGGGTCTATTAGTATTTCAATACTCGGGAAGGACACTGAATTCCATTTAGTTCCCGATGATATTCCATTCGTGCAAAACGGTATCTTAGGAACCGGATTTTTGAGAGATCACAACGCGGTAATTGATTTTAAGAATAAGCAATTGCATTACGATAATTCGAGTATTCCTTTTACGGAAACCGAATACATAACTTTGAACCCGCGTTCCGTTACACCATTTTATATTTTTGTGGCTAATCCAGAATTAGCAACGGGATACATCCCACTTTACAAGTCGATTGATGGAATTTATTTTGGCGATGCGGTCGTCACTAACGATAACGGTAGAGCTCATCTACCTATATTTAATACTACTGAACAAACTTTCAAGATGGAAGTACCAACGTTAACGCTGTAAGAATACGAAGTCTTTGCTGGTGCCACCGAGGCGGCCCACGAAGATGATCATGAAGATAATAATGATACATTAGAAATTACACGGCTTAACGAAGCCTTTGCTACGGAAAATCGTCCATTAAGTATTACATGGCCGAATGATGCCTTTGCAACAGAAAATCATTCATTAAGTTCTCAGATTCCCCCTAACCCCCACAGGCTGAACGATGCCTTCGCTATGGAAAATCGTTTTGAGAATAATAATCCCCATAGGCTGAACGATGCCTTCGCAAAAGAAAATCGTTTTGAGAATAATAATCCCCATAGGCTGAACGATGCCTTCGCAATGGAAAATCGTTTTGAGAATAATAATCCCCATAGGCTGAACGATGCCTTCGCAATGGAAAATCGTTTTGAGAATAATAATCCCCACAGGCTGAACGATGCCTTCGCAAAAGAAAATCGTTTTGTTGCTTCGAATAAATTTAAAATATTGCAGCCATGCCGTGCTACTGAAACCCTAGGGCACACAGTAGGCGACCCAAACGATGTCGAGATCCGAGGACACACGACAACGGACGCTGTACCCCCTGATAAAATATTAAAGGATACCACTGATACCCCGAAACATACGTTTTCTACGGGTGCTGATACTTCAGCCAACGGTCTTTGTGTCTTTAATAATTCAGGTACCCTTTTTAGTAAACCTTTTGAAACCCGCGATCCTTCTACTATTGTTAGTCCTACTGAAGTTACTCCATTTGATACCCAAGACAACTACCGAGGTTCTGATTCGTCTTGCGGTGCTATTGATACTCGAGAGTTTCAATTAGTCTCTGGTCGTCGCGATAGCTTCAATATCACTTCCGTTTCGAATAATGATCGCGTTGATTTAATTTTGCAGTTATTACGATTAGATCATCTTAACTCCGAGGAGCAAGATAGTCTAGTTTCATTAATTCGAGATCATCCTGATAGATTTCATCTTCCATTCGATCATTTAGAGCCCACTAGTGCGGCATATCATAACATACCAACCATTAATGAAGTCCCCATCCATACTAAACAATATAGATTTCCCCCCATTCATAAAGAAGAGATTAATAAGCAAGTCACTACGTTATTGAATGATGATATAATTGAGTATTCTAGCTCTCCTTATAATTCCCCCATTTGGATAGTTCCCAAGAAACCTGATTCTGCTGGGAATAAAAGATGGCGTATGGTCATAGATTACCGTACCCTAAATGAAAAAACTATCGGCGACGCGTACCCGCTCCCGAATATTACTGATATACTTGATCAATTGGGAAGTGCGAAATACTTCTCTGTATTAGATTTAGCTTCTGGGTTCCATCAAATTCCAATGGATCCGAAAGACGCGCCGAAAACTGCTTTCTCAACCCCCTACGGACATTACCAGTTTAAACGAATGCCCTTCGGCTTAAAAAATGCGCCAGCGACCTTTCAACGGTTGATGGATAATGTCCTCTGTGGACTTCAAGGCAACGAACTATTTGTGTACATGGATGATATAGTTATTTACGCGAAATCTCTTCAAGAACACGCAGTTAAATTTAAAAGACTAATGGCAAGATTGAAAGCCGCAAATCTACGATTACAGCCAGATAAGTGCGAATTCTTAAGAAAAGAAGTCGGTTATCTAGGACACATTATAGGATCGGACGGTGTTAAACCGGATCCATCGAAGATAAGAGCAATAACCAATTTTCCACTTCCGCGAAATCAGAAGAATATTAAACAATTTTTAGGATTAGTCGGATATTATCGACGTTTTATTCCACAATTCTCCAAGATCGCGAAACCGTTGACAGATCTATTAAAGAAGGATAAACCATTTGTATGGGAAAGCCCACAAGCCAATGCTTTTGATTCACTCAGGAAATCTTTGTGTAGCGAACCAATTCTGCAATATCCAGATTTTTCGCAGCCATTTATTTTAACCACCGATGCATCCGGATATGCAATTGGAGGAGTTTTAAGCCAAGGAAAAATAGGCAAAGATTTGCCAATAGCGTACGTATCGCGCATATTAAATAAAGCAGAACAGAATTATTCAACGATTGAAAAAGAATGTTTAGCTATTGTTTATTGTACACATCATTTCCGACCATACCTTTACGGAAGGAAATTTACTATTGTCACGGATCATAAACCACTTGTTTGGTTACATTCGATTAACGATCCTTCATCGCGACTTTGGAAATGGCGAACGAAGTTAGCCGAGTATGAGTACGAAATACAATATAAAAAGGGCAGTCTAAATAATAATGCCGACGCTCTATCTCGAAATCCCCCTTCTGCTATGGCATTACCCTTATCAGTAAATCCAGATGATTCTTCGGAAGAATCTCTTTTTTCGTATCCCACTAAACAACCTACCAATGATGGCTCGACAAGAGAAAGTCCATTAGCCAATGATAATCCAACAGATGAGTTATTTGAAGAAGTATCGCCTCAGGTACAAGAGTTAACAATTGAAGAAATTAACGAACTTGAAGGAATTAACGAACTTGAAGAAATTGACGAACCTGCCGACGAACTATATTCCTGTTCTGATTCAGATTCGGATAGCAGTGATGATCATAATGATCTATTTGTTTCGGATTCTATACCTGTCGGATCTAATAAAGAAACCAATATAAGGTTAAATGTTATTTACAGTCGCGAAAGTTTATTGAGTCAGCGAGATAATCTCGTAATATTCATTCATACCGACGGATCTCCTTTTGACAACGGTGCAAAGGAATTAGATAAAGAAGGAAAATTACCGAAGTATCGAGACATCATGTTCGAACGTGCCCAAGTCACATCATTTCAGAATAAAACATTGATCGCTCTACCTTTGAAACTTAATAATCGCACATTAGTGGAAACAGGAAACGTTAAGAATTGCATGCGTTCATTATTAGACGTAACAGAAGAGTTACAATTAACCTCTTTCAGCCTTCGGAAGACCGATAACTTTGATGAAATTCCATGGTTATATATGCTCAATCAAATGATACGACATTTGAGCGATTTTCCTATCAACATAACAGTTTGCAAAGATTTAATACGCGTTCCAGAACCCTCTGAACGACTACCATTAATTATGGAGAATCATTCTTCAGCCGTGGGTGGACACAAAGGAGTTACTAAAACGTATAATCGCCTTCGCCCACATTTTTATTGGGGTACTATGAAAAAGGACATACAGAGTTTTATTCAAAAATGTCGTCAGTGCCAACTGAAGAAATTAACAAGGATAAAGAATAAACAACCCATGGTCATAACAGATACTCCGGGATCTGCATTTGATAAAATTTCATTGGATATTATGGGACCACTGCCCATATCTGATAGAGGAAATTCTTATATTTTAACTATGCAAGATTTATTAACGAAATATTCAGTCGCCGTACCTTTACAAGAAGCTACGTCTTTAACAATTGCGGATGCCTTTACTAAGCATTTTATTTGCATATACGGTGCTCCCAAAATAATTCTAACCGATCAAGGAACTAATTTCCTTTCTTCGCTAATTAGAAATCTTACTAAAAGATTTAATATTCAACATTTAAAAACTACTGCGTATCATCCACAATCTAACGGTTCATTAGAACGATCTCATCACGTTTTAACTGAATATCTCAAAACTCATATTACTAAAGACAGTGAATGGGACAATCATATAGCGTTAGCCATGTTTTCGTATAATACTAGTGTTCATGAAAGCACTCATTATTCACCTTATGAATTAGTCTTTGGTAGGATATCACGCACACCAAGCTCTTATCCCCCAGTAGACGAGG
The DNA here is from genome assembly GCF_000956235.1 of Wasmannia auropunctata. Taxonomy (NCBI): domain Eukaryota; kingdom Metazoa; phylum Arthropoda; class Insecta; order Hymenoptera; family Formicidae; genus Wasmannia; species Wasmannia auropunctata. The sequence goes on along the minus strand of NW_012027132.1, from coordinate 11,305 downwards.
AGCCTGATATAACATATCGGGACTATTTGACAAATTTGTTTAATAAATTACAGGATACGCAAGCAGATGCACGAAAGCATCTGATAGCTTCGAAAGAACGAAGTAAGAAATACTATGACCGAAGGATTAATCCACGTAACCTCCAGCCGGGAGATAACGTATTTTTGTTGAAAGAGCCTCGTAAAGGAAAATTTGCTGACCAATATACCGGTCCATATAAAGTCATAGACATCCTTCCTCATAATAACGTTCGAATATTATTTCAGAATCGATATCGAGTTGTCCATATGGACAAGCTCAAACTATTTCACATTGATCCAGGATGAGTATTAATACTTCTTTCTTATGTTACAGGTACACGTTGAGCTGAGCTCACAAATCAAGCTCCGCCGACAGCGGCAGCACATCGATAACCTGCCATGCATAACTACATATGCTTGCCAGCCACTATCGAATCGTCATAATCGTTATAATTGCTACATTAATTTAGAATTGTCTACGATACCCATATAATTATAATCACATTTATCTTTGCGATCGTAAGTCTAAGTCTAAGCACGTAGACTATAGTCTTTATTCACATGCATGTTATAGCTGTGAGCACGCTTCTTTATAAGCTTTATTACATATTCGCATAAATTTTGTCGCGTGTATTACACCGCGAATCCTCCTTACACATCTTACTACGAGAATCACACCACGTATTCTCTTTGTTGCAAGTATACCTCAATGCTTTAATCACATTAAGCATGAATGTAGCATCTACCACAATCATTGATTTGTCGCGAAAAAATACGGAGAAGTGCTTGTTCTCCTTTAAAGCAATTTATAACAAAACTCGAGCTGCCTGTTGCTTAGGCTGTCTTTGCAGCATTGGATTAATTGATAAAGGCATAAATTATCAACTTTACATAACTCATCATCTTACAAACGGACCTTATAGCCCGTGGCTTTGCACTTTTTGCCGTAAGGATACAATTCAAGCTCGCCCAATAGTTGATTGCGCTAGCTGTTTGGAAAATTATTCAAAAATCTCAGAAAAATTTCGTAAGAGAAAAGGCAAGGCTATCGACATACATTTCTTGTTCGATAACCTTAATTCTCATTTTGAATATATAAATCCGAATCGGTACATAAACCCATTCATTAAAGATACGAAACCGCGCGATAAGGAATAGTATGTCCATATCCGGTGGTAATATTGTTCCTCCTGACACTGACAAGTGTCTTTGGTCAGCCCGCATACCCAACATTGATGATTCTGGGTTTACGTGCGTGCGTTGCTATATTGGAACCTTACTAGCAAACCCTAACTCCTCTCAACTAGTAAATACTAGCATGATAATAACACATTATTTTGTTAGAGGCGGATATTCACCTCAAATTTGCACAGCCTGTCAAAACAGTTTCACTAGAGTACAGCCTATAAGTGAGTGCGCTGTTTGCCTTGAAAAGTGCACTGCTTTTTTGGGACAATTAAATTCACGTGGAATTCCTATAGAAGACATCCAGTATTTGTATGACGTTAATACTGACGAGGTCTTACATTTTAGCATGAATCAATAAAAAAATGGAGCCAGTTGCTACAAGCTCCAGTAACATATCACTTGTTGCAAATTGCGTAAAAAGCATAAGAGTTCTTAACACAAAAACTAACAATTCTTTTTGTACTAGATGCTTTTCTAATATAGACGTAAATAATATTGATGTTAATCTTAACAGGTATATATTGGTAGTAAGTCACCACTTGGTGAACGGTTTATACGATACCTATATTTGTGTAGGCTGCAACGCCGTCCTTGTTACAGTACGTCCTTATAGTAGATGCACTATCTGCTTTAGGAAGCATGAAGCTTTAAGCCTACAACTCTTGACATCGAATCTTTCGTTGAGCGAAATGTCCTATAGACTTGACATATCCTCCGATGTCTTAGAAGGAACTATATTTCCTATATTAATAGGTCCGAGTTGTTAATATAATGTCGAGACCCGAAATATTATTAATGTCGAGATTTGAAATATTGTTAAACCTAGCGAAAGGACGATGCGTTCAATCTGGTTGTATGACACACCGCCAAAGCCGTATAGAATACTGTATAAGTTGCTTTGTTGCCTTAGATGCTAAGGATTACGATTATGCGTTAGTTATAAGACATAAGCTTGTGCGTGGATACTATTCACATCGTTGCAGTAAATGTAATAAGGATTTGAATACGATAAGAGACGTTGACCAATGTAACTATTGTTTCAACAATGGCACAAAACTATTAGATTATCTGCACAACATTGGCTTTAATGTTAATAATACATATTATGTTATGGATAGCGCTAGTGCTAAAATAGAGAACCTTCGACAACGACATGAGTAACTCGCTGAAAATTATTAAACATAATGAGCCCGACGCCGACCGGTGTCTCAAAACTATAAGAGTTGTAAATCTTTTGAATCAAACTACGAGTTGCATAAGATGTTATGCACAATCGGATTCATCAATCCCTGTTTCTAATTTTGAACTATTAGTAGAACATTGCTTTGTTAACGGAGCATATAATCCATATTATTGTATTAAATGTCAAAAGAATCTAACTTCGGACGAGTCTATAAGTCATTGTCGGAAGTGCATGGATAAATACTTAAAACTATTGCTTAGTCTATATAATCGAGGGATAGATTATCGAAAAACCGCGTTCAAGGTTAATGTATTCGACGATCGCGATATCAAAATAAGGAAAAATTAGTTCGGACACATTAAGATGTGCCCACCATGTAACTATACACATAAGCCGCATTTTCTTATTAGAGAATATCCTAAATTAGTTGATAGTCAATGCGTGCGAATTTTAGCATACCAATACCACTCAGACATCACTACAGTTACCTATTGTTTGTATTGCTATGATGCTAATGACGAACCGCCGTCATTTAGACCTTCCCTATTTCATGGCATAGCCTATGGTTCCGAATCTTCTGTATTCAACAATCTGATTTATGGACTAGGAGCCGTTAACCATAGTCGATGTTCAATCTGTAATATGGAGCTACGAATGACACGAAGCGCTTTAAATTGTGAAGATTGTTTTCTAACTTATATGAAATTAGCCTACGCCATGAGAAGAATGGGCTTTGACCATAACACAATACATACATTACTTTATGACATATTAGACGATAAGTTTATACGTTTAATCTTTAATGAAGACGCGCTACAAACATTTGTGTAAAATGATTATCTCATTACAGACAATGTTGTACCTCGCTATATTATTCATATTGTTACCCGCTGTCTCTGGACTTGTCGGATACGACTGCGGAGGACAGCACATGAACATTACTTCAGTGTCTTTACTTGGTGTCAGTGAGTGTGACTTAAAACACAAAACACCAAACACTACGAACATTTATATGCAATTGTTGCAATTGTCAGAGTATCACTATGCCGAAGTGATTCAGTGCAAAGTTGAATTGTCACGACAGATCCAGTACTGCGGAATGCACTCGCATACTTCGTCCGTCAACAATGCCCGGATGGAATACCTCATGGACATTGGTCACACCAAGTGCTTACGGATGTTCCAGGACGGGACCTTAACAGTCGGGATCGCCGGAATGATAGACGGATTAAAGCCGAACTCTTCCACCGCCCGCAGCGTCATGCTGGCTGGAACAGTACGAAACGACGGAAGCTGTCAGGGTACGCAGTACTCTGATCCATATGGAACATGGGACAATGTCATCGTCGATGCCATCGTCCGCATAACTTTGAAATCATCCTATGTACCAGTACACCTGGAGTCAGGAAAAATCATCCTCAAGTCTGGGACCGTGTGCGCCCTCGCTGACGGATTCTGCATAGATTCTGATGATGGGCACTCTTTCTGGAAGCCCATGCCCACATCGTCCTGCAATTTTCAACAATACGATGTCCTATATGAAGGGATAGCAACGAAGATAACGGATCCCTCTTCTACATCAGCTCCTACTATTTACACCCTTACTACAGACGACATCACGTTTGCCTTAACGAAAACCAAGGAGCAGCCGTTGTGCGGATACACACTCTTGCGAACGGAGCATCCTAAATTATTTATTTTGGAAACTAAGAAGGAGGAAGCCTTCGCTCACCGAGGTTCCATCCCCATTGACAATCTCGATATCTTTACCTACGTAAACTCTAAATTTGTTTACGTGGAGAAGCATATTCGCCATCAGATGACTTCACTCTACCGCAACGTTATGCAGCAGCGTTGTGAGCTGGAAAAGGAAGTGCTACGTAATACTCTCTCATTCGCCACGCTTCAGCCTGACGAATTCGCATACAAGTTGATGAAAGGACCAGGATACATGGCAGTCACCGCCGGAGAAGCCATCCATATCGTCAAATGTATTCCAGTTGATGTAACCATTCGCCGAACTAAGGAATGTTACATGGAACTGCCCGTAACAGTGAGGAATAACTCACTCTTTATAACGCCTAAATCTCGTGTTCTCACCAAGGTCGGAACTATGCGAGAATGTAGCTTCGAATTGCCTACCATGTACCATGTCGAAGACACGTGGATTCAATTTACACCGGAGCCGCACGTCAGACAAGTGCCGCCCCAGAGCCTGAAGCCGTTGACTTCTTTAACCTGGGAGTATGCCACACCCGGACCATTAGCCATCAGCGGAATATACTCTCAAGCAGATATCGATAAATTGAGAGACCATATCATGTTTCCCGCCGAAAAACCAGCCCTGCTAAATACCATGGCAAGGGGTGTATCAGGACACGCCATTCACGACGATGCAGTCTCAATATACAATCTGCTGGATGAAGCATCCCTGCAGAAAATCGCTGAAAATGCTGCCTCACGAATCTGGAACGGATTCGTCGCCTTTGGATCTGCTACCGCTGGAGTATTTGGAGTCCTCATCGTGGTGCGCCTCATAAAATTGGCCATCGACACAATGATCCATGGTTACGCTCTTCATTCAGCCTATGGATGCAGTTTATACATTCTGGGAGCAGTCTGGAGTTCCGTCACTAACCTGTTGCTCCACCTGGCCAGAGGACCTACCCGACGTAAGAAGGACCAAACAATCAAGGATACTGCATCTGACGCTCCACCTTTCGAGCAAGTTAATCTGGAAACACCTACTGATACCAAACGTAACGTTACATCCACACACGTAAATATTATAGAAACCACTCCTACTATTTATACCGACCTACACGAACGTTTGCACCAGGTCGAACAATTTCCTCCGATTTCATCGGAAATTGTTCTTAATAAGGGGGGGGTTGTGACGTCCCAGCGTCATTAAAATTTTTCGATTTGATACCTATAATCATTCTGCTTGATACTTAGAACGTTTGTTTGCATATAATCATTATTCTTTACAATAACCATATATAATCTTAATATCTTAGCTTTTGCATGGTAGAGCTTTAAAATAGAGCTTTAAAAATAAATACAAAATACATAAATATACTATAGAGGAAATATAAAAATATATAAAATGCATAAAAGATAAGAAAATACAAATATTACTCCCGTTGCACTCGTATGCTTTATTACAACATATATTTACAGCCACTATATAAGGCTTATTGTTAACCCCATATGAATAACCGCATTAGATAATATTGCATTAATATCTATAATCAATTATCTATAGAGTACTTACCATATATCAAGTACTTATCATATACCGCATGCTTACCATATAAATCGGCAAGTTATCGACAGCCGAGATACTTACCTACCTCTTGCGTTCAGTATAACCAGTCGAATAGTTATCGACACTAGTAAGCACCTGTTAGTTCAAACAAAATACGTTGTTACAGCGCCATCCCTAAAGGAAATTTAATAATAAATCATAATATTTTATTAGCTTAACGGAAAGACATTC
>NW_012027132.1:2277-3101 GCF_000956235.1 Wasmannia auropunctata | reverse complement strand
TACATTATACGAAGTTATACGATCGACGTTTGAATGGTAGAAACGCCGCGAACGCAAGGATACGACGTTTCCGAGCTTCAAACGGCGAGAATCGACGTTTGAGCGGTGGGAACGTCGCGGGCGCTCGGATCCGGCGGTTCCGCGCTTCGCACGTCGAGATTCGACGTTTGAATGGTGGAAACGCCGCGAACGCAAGGATACGACGTTTCCGAGCTTCAAACGGCGAGAATCGACGTTTGAGCGGTGGGAACGTCGCGGGCGCTCGGATCCGGCGGTTCCGCGCTTCGCACGTCGAGATTCGACGTTTGAATGGTGGAAACGCCGCGAACGCAAGGATACGACCGTTTACCGTACCGCGTTTCGAACGGCCGTGAAGTCGACGTTGAGCGGTGGGAACGTCGCGGGCGCTCGGATCCGGCGGTTCCGCGCATCGCACGTCGAGATTCGACGTTTGAATGGTGGAAACGCCGCGAACGCAAGGATACGACGTTTCCGAGTGTGACGTCCCAGCGTCATTAAAATTTTTCGATTTGATACCTATAATCATTCTGCTTGATACTTAGAACGTTTGTTCACATATAATCATTATACTTTACAATAACCATATATAATCCTAATATCTTAGTTTTGCATGGTAGAGCTTTAAAATAGAGCTTTAAAAATAAATACAAAATACATAAATATACTATAGAGGAAATATAAAAATATATAAAATGCATAAAAGATAAGAAAATACAAATATTACTCCTGTTGCACTCGTATGTTTTATTACAACATATATTTGCAAGCAATACCACATTTACAGCCACTATATAAGGCTTATT
>NW_012027132.1:0-336 GCF_000956235.1 Wasmannia auropunctata | reverse complement strand
ATTATTATTGAATAGAGAATTATTATAACTCTTGTGTCGCCGTCTATTCAATATTCACGAATCGTAGAATATTATATTAATATTATTATTATTTTATCCTGCCTCACTTATGACCCTTTATAAATTTGATTACTTTATTTTCTAAACTGAGTTCGGAATAAGGTTTACCCTTGACATTTTGTGCTGAGCCGTTGCAGTAAATACATTGTACTAGCTTAATAAAATATTATATTAAATGATTATCAATCCTGAGCCATCCCAACCCTGAGTATTGCATTGAGAGACATTAATAGATTAATATTCTATTAATAGAAATAGAACACGAGCTGAAACAGC
>NW_012027131.1:15555-16381 GCF_000956235.1 Wasmannia auropunctata | reverse complement strand
TCAGAGATGTGTATAAGAGACAGTTACAGTGGTGTTACCCCTTAACGTTTAATTTGCAGAATCTCGCTTCGATATGTTTTTTCACAAGAATCTTGAAATGATAATCTTCTATTTTACATCAAGAATCATCTTTGTAGAATCAGCTTTGTAGAACATCTAAATCAGGATTTCAAGTCAGGATTGCACATCCATGTAATAAAACTTGTACAGGAACTTATTTGACATCCATATATATATAAACCTAAAAATAGAAATTGTAGTACAACATTATTACACTGTGATTAACCCCTCACAATCTGAGACGACTGGAATAGATAATCTTGGCGATGGTAGGCGTTTGTCAGAGAAATCAGCGACAAATCAGTGTCGCGAAAAAGAGTCACCAGACACTACACAAAGCGATGATGTGATTACCACAACACTAAATAAATAATAACACAACATTAAATAAATAACCTCAGTATACATACTGTTACGCCCGCGCCGTTGCGAATTGAGCGAGCTGGTCGAGCAGCCGGCGAGAGTTACTTGTTTCCTGGACAACGAGATTCTTCGTTGTCAAACGGACGCCAGGAGATTTGGAGACGAGCCGTCGACCCGTTCGGACGTGCTCTAACCCCTTTCTGTATTTCGCTACGTTCTCTTGCATTAAAGAGTTTATCACTTTTTAAGTTGGTGTTCCATTTATTTCTCCGCGGCGATCCGGTACGCGTGCGCGTGCGCGAGTGCGGAAACGCGGGTAACACACGTTCGAGTGCGCGAACGCGAGTTTTACCGCCCCGGGCGTAACAATACAATAACCTCAGTACAAAATCTCCGCGATGAC
>NW_012027131.1:12464-14013 GCF_000956235.1 Wasmannia auropunctata | reverse complement strand
CCTGAGCGTGCCAAAATGGGAGCGTACCTGGAGGTATCGCCGACAAGAGGACGTCGCCGATAATTTAAATATCGCGCGCGGGGGCACAGGACCCGCGGCGCTACGCACCTCACGCGATTCGCGGAGGTCACGAGCTCGCACGCCCGCCAATTAAGGGCACGGAAGGATGTACCACGTGGGCCCACCGGCCCGGCGAGATCACGGAAGCAGCGGCACTCGGCACTTGTGCTGTGGGTGCGATAGTGGAAGGACGCAGGACGAAATACGATCTTGAGAGATATTCGGCCGAAAGTCAGCAGTAGTCGAAGCGAGCTGCCGTTCCCGTGACGAGGAGTTCGCGGTGAGACGAGCGCATTTGTGTAAAGCCGCCGATTTTTCTTGTGTCAGACGGGCCGCAAGGAACCCACGTTCCTAGCTGTCGTTTTCGTTTTGTGATTCGGCTGTAGCCGATAAAGATTCCATAAGTTTTAGCGCCCCGTCTGACCTCGCGTATCGAGATTTTCTTTGTACAGGACTGTCGCGCTACGCGCTCGCCGAGCGCCACAGCCAGTTAATGTATTGTGTCGTTTCCGTTATTGTGCGTGTGTGATAATTCGCGTTGCCGAAAAGGCCTTACGCCACTGGTACGAGATTTCAGAGAGTTTCCGGGATCACGGGATCCCGCGGGACGTATTCGTCCCCTAGTTTCGATTCCGCTTGTGTCGATCACGCTTGCCCGTGTACGCCGAACGCTCAGCGCCGGCGCACTAGCGAAGATCACGCCCGCACTGCATGATTTCCGATTTCGCATGTTACGCGGATGCGAGGGGCATGTAATTAGCGAGTCGTACCGCCGAAGGGAAACCGCTCTTAATTTTCCGTTTTTCCGAGATACGATCCCGCCTTACGATCGTGAAGTACGCGAATTGCGAGTCTCTGTCAATCTTGTGCACGTTGCATTACTGCGCGTCTCGAGTGTTCCCGTCTCTTATCGTATATCACTCGTCTTTCAACTGTAATATTCGTCCGTAAAATACAATTGTTATTTTCATTGTTAATAATCACTGTTATTTCTTTTAGCCTATTCTCGCTCCCCGAATCTTGACCGTTTTCCCCTCGAGCCACCCCCCTCTACCATTACCGTAGCTGAAAGGCCGGTTATCGCCGTCCTTGTCCGACCGTCGTACCGAATCCGCGTCTAAGTGCGCGCTTGTAGATTTCTTCCCGAGTCATTGTATTTTCAACTAACGAAATTTCCGATCAGAGAGACACTCTATAACGTGCATGGCGCCCAATTCTTGTTCTCGTTTTCGATAGGCGAGATGCCTGAGTAATGATTAATCGCGCGCTAGATTCAGTTTTACTGTTTTCGCGGAATTAAGCGTGTCGGACGAGCGACGAAGTTGCACCACGATCGTGAGTGTGGTCGCAATACATAATAAAAAATGTCTGTGCAAACAAACAAACATAGACCTTTGATGCCTGCAGAGAGAAATATAATAGTCCACGGCGAATGGTTAACGGATATTCATATGGAAAACTTTCATTATCTTTTACGTAATTGTTCAGA
>NW_012027131.1:10319-11086 GCF_000956235.1 Wasmannia auropunctata | reverse complement strand
ATAAAGATCAACATGTATATCAACAAGAAAATTTAGAAAATATTCGTGCTGATTGTGTTGAAAGGTGTAGCCAGTACCAACAAAATGAACAAGATAATCGTGCTAAAAAACGTAATCGATATAAACGGAATTTAAAAAATAATCGCGCGAAAAAAAGAGAGCAATATAAAAGAAATATAGAAAATAATCGCAACAAATGGAGCGATATAAAAAGGATATAGAAAATAATCGCGCTAAACAGGTGGAGCGATATAAAAGGGATATCGAAAATAATCGCGCTAAAAAGGTGGAGCGATATGAAAGGGATAGTGTTATTGGCTAGTTATTTCGAGTATTAAGGTTAATTTAGTTACTAGAGCGTGAGGGCGCGCGCGTTCCTTCCTGTGTCTTCTCGTCATGGCCTTTTGCCTACACAGTCACAAGTATAACTACTCTGTAGAGCTTTTTCGTTTGAGTTATATAATAAACTTATAGTTGCGTATCCTGCTTCTCATTATTACCCGAAGACATTACATATTGGCGACGAGGATTAATCAAGGCTGGTGTGTGCAGCAAATTTTATAAAAGACAATCTTACGACCAAGGCGGCTGTAAGAAGGTTAAAGATGTCAGATGCGGAAGAGGGCAGCGAGAAGCAGCAGTGGCGGAAGGCCCAGGAACAATGGCTCAAGCAACAACAAATTTTAGATCATAGACGCAAGGAGCAAGAGCAACTGAAGGCAAAATTGCATCAAGAGCAAACGCAGTTAGCTGAGTGGCAGAGGCAG
>NW_012027131.1:0-743 GCF_000956235.1 Wasmannia auropunctata | reverse complement strand
TCGATGTAATTGTGTTATTATTTATACAGATTTTGACAATGAAGCTTACAATTTTGTTTTAAAAGAAACAAAAGAAAAACAAAAAATTCATATTTTGTGGAAATCGATAGATGACGTAGATTAGTGAGTAATAATTGATGATGAATTTTCTTATAATGTAAATTTTTATTAATTTAAAGACTTATTGTTTATAATTCAAGCACGAGAGTAGAAATTCCAATAGAATCTGCAGCTGATTCCAGAAGTGTATTAGAAATACAGGGTAATAACAAATATTATATATATTTCATACGTTCAGTCGTACTTCAACAAATAATATTGTATGTATATATATTTTAGATCTGTTAATTTGCAAACATTGTAAGGAGAGCATTACTTCCCTTGACGTGGTCCCTCAACATCGATGTTTTATGGGAGAAGAAGTATTTATGGACGAGAACCAAATACTGTTTAAAGTAACAACAGATATTGATGGCACTCAATGTCACAGTGATGCAATAGCAAGACAATCATTGCAGTACTGACAAACTTGTATACAATGATAAGATGTCAGAATCACAACAATGCAAAAAATCAAGTATATGTGACATATTGTTTTACCTCTTTTTATTATTTAGTATACTTCTGCTATTCACTTTTTTCCTGCAATTCTCAGTTTTATAACAGTAATTGTAATAAATGTTGTAAATATTTGTTCATATAATCTGTTTGGCAGATGCGGTATGGAACAAGCATTCAACGCT
>NW_012027130.1:15590-16008 GCF_000956235.1 Wasmannia auropunctata | reverse complement strand
TCATTAATATATTAAATTCGCCAATTTATGGCTTGCACATGTATTTTTTATGGAAATTCAAATCAGAATAAATTACATTTAGAAAATAAAAAATAATATTAAATTAAGCAAAAGATTTGAAAAATTTATATATTAAAAAACCATGCATAATCCATATAAATTTTCACATTTTTATATAGATTTTTATATTCCATATGGATTTCCATATGTTAAAAATCCATATGGAAATCCATATGGATTTCGAATTTACCATGTCAATCCATATGGATTTCCATGGATTTCCATGGATTTCCATGGAAATCCACATGGATTTTTTCAACAGGGTAAATATCTATATATAGCTTAAGGTGTAATGTTACAACATTTTTTAGCTCGCAAAATTCTACCTTGGGTCAAATTAAACGACGCAGCTCTTTTT
>NW_012027130.1:10506-15570 GCF_000956235.1 Wasmannia auropunctata | reverse complement strand
TCATTAATATATTAAATTCGCCAATTTATGGCTTGCACATGTATTTTTTATGGAAATTCAAATCAGAATAAATTACATTTAGAAAATAAAAAATAATATTAAATTAAGCAAAAGATTTGAAAAATTTATATATTAAAAAACCATGCATAATCCATATAAATTTTCACATTTTTATATAGATTTTTATATTCCATATGGATTTCCATATGTTAAAAATCCATATGGAAATCCATATGGATTTCGAATTTATCATATATGTCAATTCATATAGATTTCCATATGTTAAAAATCCATATGGAAATCCATATGGATTTCGAATTTACCATGTCAATCCATATGGATTTCCATGGATTTCCATGGATTTCCATGGAAATCCACATGGATTTTTTCAACAGGGTAAATATCTATATATAGCTTAAGGTGTAATGTTACAACATTTTTTAGCTCGCAAAATTCTACCTTGGGTCAAATTAAACGACGCAGCTCTTTTTTTTTATTTTGATTTCGGGCCGTGTGGAAAGGTAAGACTTATTTTTTATTCGGTCTGCTTGTGCACGATGAGACACTTAGCCGCTTTCAAGAACAATTTATTTAAGTGTGAGGGTAAGGTGGAGGATGACGGCAACGTATCCACGTGGGGTGTACCCTTACCAGAGGTCGGTGATCGCGTACCCGTGGCGGAAGAATATCTGGAGTCGATTTTCTCTCTGTCCACTGTAATGTGGGAGGACGTTATACGCGAGACGTCTGATTTATTGGGTGAGTGATATCTTTTTATTTTATCCTTCCATCCCCCCTTTTTTTGTTTTTTGTTTTTATTTCTTGTCGCGGTGCTCTTTATATGGCGGAGGCCGAGTCCACGCCGGACCTAGCCGCCTTACTCGTGCCCTCGGATGGCGAATTCGAAGAAGTCCCGGACGACCATGGTAATGTAATGCCGATATCGGATGAGCTACTGGAGGATTTTACGTCCGATGAAGGCGAAGATAGTTTCATCGGAGAGTTGAGGGATCCTTCCGAGGATCCTGATCTTCCCGAAGGCGAGCACGTGTTTGAACGTCGTTCAGAATGGAACTCTGACGAGGATTCGTTATGGGGTGAATCTTTTTAATTTGTTTCTTCCTTTCACTTTTTTTTTTCTTTCCTTTCACCTTTTTTTTCACTAATTGTCCCTGTTTGTGTTTTGCAGGTTACTCCGAAGGATGTACTGGTCTTTTCGTCGGGCCATTGACACTATATTGTTATATATTGTTAATATATATATTGTTAATATATTGTAAATGTTGTTATGTACGTTTTCTCTTTTGATGTACACATTTTATATATATTTATATATACAGTGATGGGAGAAAGTTTCGTAACGGTCAAATATCTTGGAAAATAATGATTATGGAAGAAAATGTTCAATACAAAAGTTTTAGTATATCAAGTGATCTATTATACGGTTATATTGAAATGACTTTCATGTGACCTTGAAGGACACCGTGAAGGTCAACTTTGAAATCTTAAATGGAAACTCCTATTTTCTATTACATATTCTTAAAGCTGGTGTCAAGACGTTTCCGAAACACAGGTTACAAACCCTTTTTTCTTGAGATCTTCCTGAGTTACAAACCTTTAAAGTTTAAGTATCGCCGGCGCGTTATCTAAGGTGTACCGCGTGGAGGAGGCACGGTCGGATATCCACCTCTTCGAGATGCTTGATCAAAGTGAGTCCTTGTGTGTGCGCATGCGTGCGTGCGTGTGTGTACGTGCGTGTGCGTGCGTGTGTGTGTGTGTGTGTGCGTGTGTGTGTGCGTGTGCGTGTGCGTGTGCGTGTGCGCGTGTGTGTGTGTGTGTGTACGAGTTAGACGTAATTAAAAAATTAATGAATTGTGAGAAGGGAAAGAAAGATTTGAACGCACCGCCACAGCTAGGCTGTAGTGAGGAAATTCTTAATGTCAGGATACTAGGATAGCCTGGGGAACGGGCTTATCGAGCAGGGTCACACCGAGATAACAAGCCGGGATAACGAGTTAACAAAGACTTTATTACACTCGCGTTAATACAGGCACGAGGCTAGGCCTCAACGATTGCACGACGGTTGTATCACAACTACTCTATCACAAAGCAATGCGAGAGGGATCGCCTCTCGCGGTCACGTTGCCTCCGTTCGCGACTTGAGCGCTACTCGCAGCCAATCCGAGACCAGGACCGGCGTGGACCAATGGTAGCGCGAGAGGGTGCACGCGCACGCCATCTATGGCGGAACTAAAGCGCCATCGGGCAAACTTAACTTAAATGCCAGGAACTGGTCTTACAGCTCGGCCAGCCTGCCTATTGTTCGACTTCGAACAGTTGATTTCGGTACGCAACTTGTTTGGCGCACAAGAGAAAAACAAAACAAAAATAAAATAATAAAAATAAAACTTGTTAAACATGCACTTTTAAATGTAAAACTTATAAACTATAAACGGAGACGTATGGGAATTAATAATAACAATATATGTTAAAGTAACGCAGAATAAACGCAGAATTTATAAAATAATAGGAATCGAAGAATTTTACAAAGGCATATGTCAACTTACATACTATGAATACAATGCCACGTATATCGTAGACTAGTCAAATATCAATGGGTTTAACCCATGGCTTAATCCTATCAGGGGATCGAGTTATATGGCTTTTACGTATGCTGAAAGCTCGGAATGTCTTCTATAACATAACGGTTCTTATTTAGGACCTTGGTAACAATACTGTCCCTTATATTTGGCTTTGAGCTTTCGTTCCTCTCCCGATTTTATAGCGGTATCTCGGATAATTACATAGTCACCGGGTTCGTAAATGGTGGATTTACGGTGGTACTTATTATAGTAAGATTTATTATAAGCGCAAAGTTTGTCTGATGCTTGCACTGCCAGTTCACGATTCTGATCACGTTCATTGACTAGACTAAGATTATTTAACGAATCTTTTGCTAATTCCGATAAGAAAGTTATTAATTGTGAATCTGAATGATTGCGTTTGTCATAACCTAAGAGTAGTTTCGACGGAGTATTTTTAATAGACACGTAATGCGTGTTGTTAATCATATATTGGATTTCCTTAACATTATCTGACCAAGTCTTTTGGTCTTCCGTTAATTTACATAGGGAAGATTTGAGAAATCTGTTTATTCTTTCAACCATCTCATTGGACCAAGGAGCGGCAACCGCGATTAATCTATGTTTAATATTACGAGATTTTATAAACTTGGCAAACTCTTTAGAAGTATAAGCTGTACCCCGATCGAAGACAAGTTCGGACGGGTTACCAAAAGTGTCAAAAATTGAAGATAAATATCCGATTGTTTCACGAGAACCGACCGTTTTCGTAGGAAACAACCATGTAAATCTTGTAAATGCATCGACAACTAAGAGAATGTGTTTTAATCCATTCTGTGATTCGACTAATGGACCAAAATGGTCCACATGTAATAGCGTACATGATGGAGTAGGTGTTCCAGAAGCCAATAATTCCCCTTCTTTCGCGTGCACAAAGGAGTTTGCCATAAGGCACGTTAAACAATTGTCAACATATTCTTGAACTTTTTTACGTAGAGCAGGAAACCAATAGTTAACCGATAAATCTTGTACTACTTTTTCAGCACCGCAATGTGCACACGAATCATGATATATTTTCAGTAAATTGAGAATCATTGACTCAGGGACCACGAACTTATCGCGCTGGTCATGTTTATGATAATCCAGACCTTGAATGAGCTTAAATTTATCATGAGAGTGATCCTCTAAATATTTCGCAATCGCACAGAGCGTGGGGTCAGCCAACTGACGATATTGCAACTCCTCTTCCAAAGGGAGTGCATCGACAAGTGCAACGATGCGACTCAACGCGTCTACATGCGCCATCCTTTCACCTTTACGATGAATTAAACGAAACCTGTAGTTTTGCAGGCGCAAAGTCCATCTGGCTATCTGCGGGTTTAAGTTTATTTTATTGATCGCGAAAACAAGAGCGTTACAGTCGGTAACAACTGTAAAATCTATACCATAAAGATAAATACGGAATCGCTCGATAGCTTATCTAATGATAGCGAGCATTTCAAGCTCAAACCAATGATATCTATTCTCGGCCGCATTAGTCGCTTGGCTATAATATGCAATTGGGGCCCAGGCACCATTGGACTGTTTCTGTAAAAGGATAGCTGCAATAGCAATTGAGCTCGCATCTGTTTGGAGCTCGGTCTCCAGTTCCGGATTATATAAGCGCAGTACCGAATACGATAATAACGCGTTTTTTAAAGATTCGAACGCTTCGAGGCAGACGCTATCAAAATTAAACCGCACCGATTTCTTAAGCAAATTGTAAAGCGGTTTAGCGAGTGTGGTAAAACCGGGAATGAAGCGTCTAAAGAAACTTATCAAGCCCAAGAAACGTTAAAGCTGCTGAACATTCTGAGGGATTGGAAAGCGTTTAACGGCTTCTACATGCCGTTCGCTCAATGTAATACCCTGATCGGATAACATGTATCCTAAGTATTCCACCAGAGATTTGAGAAAATGACATTTTTGTAAGTTCAACTCAAAATTATATTGTTTTAATAAACGTAAAGTTCGATCAAGAACTTTTAAATTTTCATCAGTGTTGGTTGTCGCGATAAGAATGTCATCGATATAGACAAGAACTTTATCCTCTCGAATGAGAGGTTGTAAAATTTGAATAAGGCGTTTTTGGAATTCCGCCGGGGCTTCGCAGTATCCAAACGGAAGCTTCACGAATTCGTATTGCCCATCGGGCGTTCCGAAAGAGAAATAGCGAGTATGCTCCGGATGAATAGAAATATGGTGGAAACCATCTCTTAAATCCAGCAAAGTGAAAACACGTTTATCCAGTCTTGAAAGACAATCTTCAATGAGGGGAAAAGGGAACTTTTGCTGGTAAATATACCGATGAAAGGAGGCTGCTCCAATGATCTTGCCCTTTATATATGTTGTCAAGGGTATGACCCCAAGTAACCTTCAGGTGGTTTTAGCCGTCGCTCGTTATTCGTTAAAAAGTTATTAACGAAAACTGTGTCGACAAGGC
>NW_012027130.1:6968-9776 GCF_000956235.1 Wasmannia auropunctata | reverse complement strand
GACCCCAAGTAAAAAGTCGTGAAGCCGCATGTTCACGTATTGAAACTTCCGTTACTACTAAATACAAAGACTATAGACACAACCTCATTCCTCACTGGGAAGCGTCTGCGTGTTTATATTTGTATCATCACATTCAAAGTCATATAAGGTCAAAGTCATATTTCGCCTTATACAATATATGAGTCTACAATATACTAAAAATAATAGATATCGAAAAGATTAGACAGATCCCTACGCAAGGTAAAAATATTTATTAAATCTTTGCCTTACTAAATAAATGAGTCTGCAATATACCAAAAATAATAGATACCGAAAAGATTAGACAGACCCAAAAATATTCAATTTAATATACATTCTACCTTGCGTAGGGGTCTGTCTAATCTTTTCAGTATCTATTTTTTTTGGTATATTGTAGACTCATCTATTTAGTAAGGCGAAGATTTAATAGATATTCAATTTAATATACTTTCCCCAACCTCCCCCCACCCCCCCATTGGTATTATTTTTTTGGGTACTTTTTTCGTTAATAACTTTTTAACGAATAACGAGCGACGGCTAAAACCACCTGAAGATTACTTGGGGTCATGACAACATATATAAAGGGCAAGATCATTGGAGCAGCCTCCCTTCATCGGTATATTTTCCCTTTTGCTTTTCGACCCTATCGTTCAGCGGCCTCAAGTCCATGCAAAGGCGCAATTGACCCGATTTTTTATGTACTAAAACGACCCGGGCACAATAGGGAGACGTACTTGGTTTAACTATTCCACGTTCAAGTAAATCGTCTATTATTTTACGGATTTCTAAACGCTCGGCGTGCGCGAGTTTACGCGGCGCATACGCATACTATGAGTGATCTTTTAAGGCCACCGTAACGCAATAATTATCCTCAACGGGAGGTAACAGAGAATTATGAACATTGCAGATCACTTCCTTGACCTGTCGATCAACTTTGAGACCAAAGTCGGTTTTAATTTTCGACGGCAGCCCAGTGCCGGAACTAATCGTATCAACAATTTCCGTTGATGCGACTTCATTGAATAGTCGAACTCTATCCTGAGACTCAAAATCAGAGGGACTATAAAGCAGAGTTAATTTATTTAACGAGAGATAATCTCGGCCAAGTACAATATGAGTGGACCACGCATCGCAACTAACAATTTGGAATTTAACTTCGGTTTTTAAACTCGGTAGGAGCTCAAGAGAAATGTTTGTATTAACCGTACCCAGAACATTAATATTAGAACCGTTTAAAGTACGGTAGGAATTGACATCTTTGTTGCAATATAAAAGATTCTGACCGAAAAAAATTTTGTATCTCGAATTTTAAATAAAAGACACTGGTGAACCCGTATCGACAAGGGCAAACAAGTGACACTCTGACTGATTAATCGAACTGACAGTAATAATGGAATCGCTTATCTTTAAATTGCGGATAGTGACCCCTCTGATACATCCCACGACGGAGGTATTCTCAGGATCCATGAATTGCAGAGCTTCCTCTGTTGCAGCAACAGGAGCTGACAAATTACACTCAGCCGACGGAGAAGCCTCTTTCCTTTTCAACTTAAAGCACGATTCTTTGAGGTGACCCTTTGCTTTACAGTAGAAGCAGATGACCTCTTTCTCCTTTTTTGGCGATGCTGGACTCTTCGTTGGTGAGACAGGTTCCTTTGTTTTCCCTTTTCTTTCAGGTACAGGCGAGGACTGAGAACTCTTCCTGGTGAACATTCCACAAGAGCTCGTTACATCATGCATACTTTCCAGAAACTCATCGACTGATTGAGCCCTGAGAGCAGCGGCAACACTACGAATTGATAAGCTGTTGATACCCGAAATCAGCAGCTGGATGCGATCGCGTGGCGACAATTAAAGCGGATGCATAAGCTTCAATTTTTGAGAAGCGTATTCCATGAAGCTTTCCTTGCCGAAATTCCACTTGCGAGCTTCAATCTTTTGTATTGAAGAGACCAATGATGCGTGACGACGAAAACGCTTGATGATAGCAATCTTGAATGTTGACCAGGAACCAATAACAGACTCGTCACACATCTCAAACCAATCACGAGCATGTTTGGCTAACTTGTTAGTGGCGGCAAATAAGCGAATAGATCGGCAATGCCATGAACGGTTGATAGGTGTTCTACCTTGTTGAGCCACAGCTCGATGTCCTCCTCTTCGAGACCACCAAAAGTAGACAGTTGAGAGGCAAGCAGGGTTATAGCTTGCGCGGGAGGAATTGAAGCAAGTGCAGGCAAAGGTCCACCGCCACAGCCGCCCGTCGCCAATATATGTGATGGCGCCGGTGGATCAACACCCAAAACGTCGCTCGTGCGACTCGGCAAGTCCCACGAAGCACGAGAACACATGCCCGCTCCCTGCTGAACGGGGATTCTCCGTTCGAGCGAGTCCAAGCGGAGCATAAGGTTCTTCATCATTTGTGTTAAATCACAAAGCACACCGTTACGAGAGCAGTCTGAAACAGCAATGCCGACGTTTCCCGACGCGGAAGCGCGGGAATCTTCATGCGCGGTGGCACGGAAATCTTCAAACGCGGGAACACGGTCGGTGCCAGATGTTTCATTCTCGGCTTGCATCGTAAGCAAAACGTGCTCAACATTCATAATGAGCGCAGTGATGCATAATTCGCGATCGTCCGATAAACGAATACGCGCATCGGTCATTTTTTTAGCTCTTCTAGTGAGAACTTCTCCAACGAAGCACGGTACGTCTCCATGGCGAACGAATGTTAGCGCGCGCACACAGGGCAATGAGAATGTACCGGCAGCTTCGAGAATGTACTGCTAC
>NW_012027130.1:4700-5997 GCF_000956235.1 Wasmannia auropunctata | reverse complement strand
CTTTAAGAATACGTAATAGAAAATAGGAGTTTCCATTTTAAGATTTCAAAGTTGACCTTCACGGTGTCCTTCAAGGTCACATAAAAGTCATTTCAATATAACCGTATAATAGATCACTTGATATACTAAAACTTTTGTATTAAACATTTTCTTCCATAATCATTATTTTTCAAGATATTTGACCGTTACGGAACTTTCTCCCATCACTGTATATATATTATATATACAGGGTGTTCATTAAGTCGCGGACCGGTCTAATATCTTTTGAAAAACTAAAAATTTCAAAAATCGCCGAAACACGTAAAACAATTTGTCAAAAAATCTATTTTTTAAGCGGGGTTGCAACCTCCCAACCCCAAGGGGGTGCGTGGGGCGCGAGGGGGGAATAAAATCTTAAATGAGAAGAGGGGTCGAGTGGGGGCTCGTTTGAAAGATCTTTTCGAAACGAATTTAAAACACTTGCATAGAGGGCGCTGTAATCACTTTTCGCAGAAATATTTGACTTTTAGTCATTTTCGCGCATTTTTTAAGAATTTGAAAGTTTTTTCAAGACAAATCCAACGTAGGATCACAGAGGTCGATGCGATCATTTTCCGCTGTTTCCAGTTATTATTTCATGCCTATTTCATAATAACGCCTGCATTAGCATTACCCAAGATGTACCACGTGGAGGTTGCACGGTCGGATGCCACTTATGCTAACTTCATTTTCTGCAGAAAGGGTATAGCGGGTTAAGAAGGTGATTTCGGGCTCCGCGCGTAATCGATCGTTATAGTGGGCAAAATGTCCACCCAGATAAAAGAAAATTTTGTGCCAAGTTTCATTTCAAAAGACCCACACAATTTCGAAATATCACAAGAGATGTGATTTTTTTGATATTTTTTTTCTCCGCCAAATTTAAATTAATCTTTACAAAAAAAAAATCATGGTTACAAAGGCTATCCATATACATAAGTTTGAATTTGTTGTCGTTCTGTGCTAAAAATTCTGTTTTTAAAAAAATCCAGAATATTTTAAATCGCATTTTCTCTAGATCTAAAAAATTGGCCACTTTTAAAAAAATTCATTAGATAAGTCTTACATTATATTATATTTGATTTTTTTTTTCAGATCTTTTTATTTGGTGGAACGTGGCGAAAAAAAATAAAAATCGGTTTTTTTCTTATTTTTCGGCCTTAAATGTATTCGGTTGACATATATTAAATAGTTTCTAAATATAATTACTTATCTCCGACCTTATATCTGCAAACAATAGTATAAAACTTTAATGTTATAGAGTTCGCGTAGTTTAAACTGA
>NW_012027130.1:4268-4680 GCF_000956235.1 Wasmannia auropunctata | reverse complement strand
AGACGTGTGCTCTTCCGATCTTCGGTCGAGGCTGGATCTTGGCATTTAATGATATTTCTATGTAAATCTTAATTCCATATTTCAGTCATTTTAAACTGCGCGCCGAATTAATTTCGTGCTTGTAACGCAATCATAAACCGAAGTCGGAATAATGAGATTACAATTAAATCGATCTTCAATACGATGCGATTAAGTATTTTAAAAAATCTGCGAAAAACTTATTGCAAAGAATATTATCTCAACCAGGATTTAAATTTGGGACCTGGGACCTGATAAACATGATAAACTTATTTTACACTAATATGACGTCAAGAGACTTAAGATTTTGCGTATAATATCTCCTATTTCAAATAACCCAAAATTATTCGAAATATATCGAAGAATTTAGTTCATTATTATTTGTGTATTCAAA
>NW_012027130.1:3694-4248 GCF_000956235.1 Wasmannia auropunctata | reverse complement strand
AGTTAACAAAGACTTTATTACACTCGCGTTAATACAGGCACGAGGCTAGGCCTCAACGATTGCACGACGGTTGTATCACAACCACTCTATCACAAAGCAATGCGAGAGGGATCGCCTCTCGCGGTCACGTTGCCTCCTTTCGCGACTCGAGCGCTACCCGCAGCCAATCCGAGACCAGGACCGGCGTGGTCCAATGGTAGCGCGAGAAGGTGCACGCGCACGCCATCTATGGCGGAACTAAAGCGCCATCGGGCAAACTTAACTTAAATACCAGGAACTGGTCTTACAGAATTAAATGTTTATATTATTGTCCGTTTTCTGCTTGACAGTGTGCCAACCGGATGTAGATACTTTGCAGTACATTTTCTAGCATTTCCTGTCCAATTGAATTTGAAACGTCTAATATTCTTGCTTGTAATTCATTATTTTTATTGGGGATATTTAAAGAGCAAAGTATACGAAACAAAACCGGCAACCATTAATGAATTACGAGCAAGAATATTAGACGTTTCGAATTCAATTGTACAGGAAATGCTAGAAAATGTACTGCAAAG
>NW_012027130.1:0-1811 GCF_000956235.1 Wasmannia auropunctata | reverse complement strand
AAAAACTTGGCAAAATTATTACGAAAGAACTGCTTTATGCACTATCTTTGCACGCTAGGCCCATAACCTGTTGGGTTTCTTGTGATTTAAAGAATCAGATTAGTGCAAATAATAGGCTTTATTATTGAGAAGAAAGAAGCACAAAGAAAGACTGTCGCAGCAGTAAGTATGTTCTGGAGATGTTCGTTAACCGACGATTGTTTTACTGTGTATTACTCCGCGCGCAGTTGATCATAAACTAAAGATGGACGTACTATGTTACTACAATTGACGTTAGATCGCGCTGATCTCTACATAAATACCTCTTTGTATCAAAAGCCATAAATACTCACTAGCCAATGGGTAACTTAACTGGAAGACATGAAATGCCTTAAAACACAAATCTATTGCTTTGATAATTTTGTCAATCTTATATAACGTTTCATCCACACAAATATAAATTTCATTTACTGTATCACCAGGGCCCATAATAATAATATAAGGTTGAACAGTTAATTTTACTGGTGCAACGAAATTCTTTGTTTGTAGACGGACTCGAGTAACATCAACAGCGGTCTGTAATAAATATATATTTATTACTGAACTATAATTTACACAGTACCGGTACCACAGAAAACTGTTTTTTAAAATAAGAAATACTAACGTTAACATGCTTAATCATACTTTCTTGTGCTGTCGCGATTGAAGGCTTGAAAATATTTTTTCCACGTCCTACAGACCTTTTAGATGGCACAAAGTATGATAATAATTGTAATATTTTTACTGCTTTATTATCTGTAAAAGAATTTTTATTAATGCTTAAAAATGCTTTTTATTAATTAATATTAATTTAATATAATAAAGATGAAAAAAGTTTTTGTAAATTTCAATATTTAAGTTTTAACTTTGTCACTTCAAAATTTTTATATTCTACACCATCGAAATATTAAAATATTAAGAAAAAATATTGTTTAAAATAAAAAATTAAGATAATTTTAATATTTACATTAATCCAATATATGTATTGTTACGAACTGATTGTTTTATTTTAATTTCAAGTTTTTGGGTCAATACATTTAAGTATTTTACCCTGGGATTGGACTAGTTTGTGCAATTGATTTAATGAAAAATTATTAAGATTATCCACTGTAGAATTTAATATTTAAAGATAAAATAATAATTTAATTTATTTAGAATTTAATTGTTGTAGGATATTTTTATTAAGAATTAAATTTATTTAATTAGTTGGAGAATGTTTAGACATTTAACTTGAAAAATCAAATTTAAACAAATTAAGGTTTAAGTAAATCTAAAGGGTTTAAAATAAAAAAAATGTTTTAAATAATTAATTTAACTTCGGAAAATAAGGAAAGGATGGTTAAATTAAAATTAACAATATTGAGTTGAAACCTGATCCTCAAAAATCAAAGTATTAATTCATCAAGGAGTTATATAAAAATTAATAAGATCAAGATTCATGTTTCAAGAAAATAAATGTTTAAAATAAAATTTACCTTTAATTTGCAGTTGTTCCGAATATAATTAAGTACAAATTTCATTAAATAACCAGAGGCAGTTATCAAAATCTGTTGGTTTTTTGAATTTGTCAGTAAAATAGCTTTGTAGAAGATGTGATGTTCTGTTATTTAGAGATTGTAACTGTGAACGCTGATTTGATTTAAGATTCTTTTATACTGAGATAGTTTGGATTGAATTGGTCAAAGCCTAGATTGAGACTGACCTTTTCAGGTGACAAGAACCCCCGCGCGAGCTTCTTATCACTTGCTAATTAAGAGGGGGAAGATTCTTTCCCATGTGAAATCAAAGCTAAA
>NW_012027129.1:25739-33077 GCF_000956235.1 Wasmannia auropunctata | reverse complement strand
ATATATATATATATATATATATAACATACGGTTTCTCGCATGACAACCAATCAGCAAAAAGGGGGCATCAGATTAATCTACCGGTATCACGCCCTCGTACAATCAAGCCGCGATGGAGCAACCCAAGCGCAGGTAGGATCTAAAGAACTTTAGTGTATGAGTATATAGGCCGTCACCTATAGCCACTCAAAACATTTAATTATTAAAAAGCACGACGATCCAGGGCTGGGGGCCGGAAACGGGCTCTGAGGCGACTAAGGAAGGAATTATTCCAACCGGGGAAGTTCGACCCTTCCTGCCTCGACGGGCATCCGGGATATTTTACGTACTCCCCCGAGAACCCTCCTTCTCCAGGACCCTTTGCGCCCTCAGAGAAAACGCGCCAGGCTCCTCCTCCACGAGTCCCGTCACCCCCTCGCAGGCCCCCTTCGCCTCCGCGAGCCGACGCGTATGCCCCTGTTAGGGTACCGACTCGCCCCTTAAGGGTAGGTCGGCAGGCTCCTCCTCGGGCCAGCAACCCAGTACCAGAGGCACTGCCCCGCATACGGGAAATACAAGTGGTAAACTACATAATAAAGAAGATTTAAAAAAATTACGTTCTGCTGTCTCTCTCTTTTCCCATCATTTCCCTACCATTAAGACACAAAGTGATGATATTCACGGCAAGTGTAAGGGTTCCGCTCGGCCCACTCTAAACTAGCCATCTCTCTAATTGTGTCTCCTATTTCTTTTATTTTCCTAGATCTCCAAAAGGTAAACCCCACTCCTGCGTCCTGACTTTCCAAAAATCCAGGACGTAACAATGCTTTAAAAAGATTTACTCCGTCAGCATTCCATTGTAAAGTTATATCGTGAGTACGAATAATTTGTTTCTGCATTAGCGATTTATAAATTTTTCCACTAGTAACATCCGAACTATCACAATTTCTTTGTAGTTTATAAAACAATGGCCCTTCTAGTAATGCTATTAACTGCTCCTTCAACGGAATATAAATAAAAAGATTTCCATCGCGTTTTAGAGTTGCCTTAGAATACCTACTATTACAAGTTACACAAGTAATTCTGTCATTCCCATTAAAATTTAATGAATTAGTACAAGTTGGACAATAATAATGCGTTTGAATATCAGTTACTTTAGAAAATCTTTTTAAAAAGAGATATTTTGAAGAATTTAACGGAACAGGAAGATGAGCATAGATTAACGAAATAAGGTCTCCTATTTCTTCATCAGCTTCATTTAATTCATGGCGAATTGCATGACTCATTATGAGCAGATCACTTTCTTCTATCGTTAAAGGACAGCCTTCAAAAATTACTTTTCTTTCCTGCAAATATAACATATATAATAATATTTCTGGAAATAACACTGTCTACCAATAAAAAATACTGGAATTTATAAATTGAACTATAAAAAGGAACACTTGAGTGATTCTAAACAAGTTCAATCACATCTTAAGCCAAGTCACTGATTTTTTTCTAAAGTTTATATAAAGTGAGTATACAGATAAGCATTTGTATACTTCTATGTAATTTTTGCTCAAAATAATTAGTTGAAAGATTAAAAAAAAGGATAAACAAACTTTGTTTTTAATTTCGCAAAAAATCTTGAACTTTTATATACTTGTACATATATATTAAACAATCGTATTTTTTCATTTTTGACAAATTTAATATTTTTAATTTAAGAGAAACTGCAAAAGTCTAAAGAGCAATTTGTTTCCTTAACTTTTTTTTGTTGCCTTAATCGAAGATGTTTGTAAAATATCAACTTTTATTTGGAAAATAATTTTGTTATTTCTAAAAACGTCTTTGCAATAACCAAATCAAACAAAAAAATCAAAGGTGCATCATTCATTCAATGTTTAATTTTGCGACAATTGCTACCATTCCGACCTACACTTTTTGAGAAATAGCGTTTAAAAGAAGTGATTTGTTTATTCTCTTTGCAATAACTTTTGACCTAATTAATATTTAGAATTAAAATTACACACAGACGCTTATCTTGATATATAATAAAAATATATAAACTTTAAAAAAATGAGTGACTTGACTTTAAAACATAAATTCATTAAAAATCGCCCAACTACTCAACGTAACATATAACTGAGAAAAATTCAGGTTAACTATCAAAGAATTTTGACAAATAAGAGATTACTTTGACTGAGATGACCATAATGTAGAAGTGAATAGCAATATAAAAATTGAAAATAATACAAGAAGTATTTGTAAATGTTGCAAAAATGTGATGTATTGTTATAAAACAATTCTAATTTAATAATTTAATTTATCGCATAATTTATATTGTTCACAGAAATTAAATAATAGCAGAAATAAGTGTATTATTAACATACTTTCCATTATTTATATTACAAGAATCAATATTGCTCTATAAATAGAACAAAATAAAATTTTTCTTCTTTGTTTTATTAACATTTTTTACATGCAAATATTTTTAATGTAATTTTTAGTAACTGTATTGCTAAAATAAATCTAAAACTACAATAAGTCAAATTAATAAATTAACTGTTTTTTATATACTAATAATAAAGATGTATTAACTAATAAAAAATAAGTCTTTAAATACATATATTTATTGGGGAAAGAAGTTAGAATTATAAAAATGTGCAATGTACTTAGGAATCGGGCGTATCCCGTAGATACAAAAAAATAATTAATAAATGAATGAAAATTTGCATTGCTTTGTTTTCTGTTTTAGATAGGAAATAAAAATGTTAATTACATTAATTAAAAGTAGTAAATCTTGTCAAAATTCGAAAAACTATTTAAAAATTATGATTACTGTTATTAAATGCAAATATTATATAAATGTGTAACAACATTATTTATGTAACTTTATATTCACACATATTACTTATTTCAATTCACTCACTATAGACTCTGCATCTATATCGGGTTCATCAACAAAGTTATTACGCTCCTCCTGATCAATATCATTAATTTCTTTATAATTAAAATAATAATTTTCTTCAATTTCAAAATTATCGGTATCATCGCTACTTAAGTCATCCTGTAAAATAATTATACATAAGATATATATATTTAATTTAACTCATTTATTTTGTTTCAAAACATATACATACATTTGGATTAATAGTATTATTTTCCTGCATTAATTCATTAAATTCCATAATTTCACTGTTTTCATGTGGAGATATTTCATCGTAATGAATTTGTTCCTGTGTTTAAAAATAAAATATATTAAGTTCATTTGAATTATTGTACTATGTATTAAAAATTATACATAATTATTTTTATGTGCACATATACATATATGCATACATACATATGTGCGTGCGTGCGTGCGTGCGTGCGTGCGTGTGTGTGTGTGTGTGTGAAAAAGAGAAAGAGAGAGAGAGAATGTAAACGCATGTTTATGCGCGCGTGTAGTCAGCTGATCGTCGCGACGGTCCCGCGCACCGCCTGCCGGCGGACAGTAAGTTGCGCCGCCCCTGTCTACCATCCGTACGCGGCCCGTAATTTGCTAACTATTTCTCGTTATAATTTGAAAACTAAGCTTCGGACAAAATTTTTGTAAAGGAAAAATCGTCTTAGAATTGAGTCAAGAATACGTCTTTTCAAGGATGAGGGGTTGTTCTGAATCACCCTATATAGCAAACTACCTACTGCTTCCAAATACGGTATTTTGTCCATTTTGGGTTCATCCACTATTTCTTTATTGAGCGATAATTCCGTTTTCGCATTTGATTCCATGGGCGTTTTGGCAGGGCAACAATCTGTCGTTTTAAACTTTTCAAGCGTGCGCTCTATGTATGATCTTTGATGAATCGATATTTCATTTATATTTTTCCTTTCAATTTGCATTCCTAGAAATTCTTGAGGTTCTCCTAAGTCTCGTATCTTGAATTTTTTCATGAATTTCTTCTTAATATTAATTCCTGTTTCTGTATCTTGATACAAGATCAAAATATAATCTACATATAAGGCTACTATTAATATCTTTTCTGTCAAATTCGAAATATATACACATGGATCTGATTTTAATCTTTCCATTCCAAGATTTTTTAAAATAGTGTCTAGTTTTATATTCCAAGTTCTTCCGCTTTGTTTTAAGCCATATACTGCCTTTTTTAGCTTTAGGACTTTATTATTTATTATAGTTTTTAAATTTTCTGGTGGTCTAATATAAATGTTTTCCGTGAGGTCCCCATTAAGGTATGCTGTTTCTACATCTAAATGCATTATGTTCAGTTCTTTTTGGGCTGCTAATGCAAATAAGTACCGTATTGAACTATATTTAGCTACAGGCGCGAACGTTTCTTTATCAAGTCAATACCTTCTATTTGAGCACATCCTTGTATGACTAGACGAGCTTTATATCTCGTTTCTCCATTTTCAGCATTTTTTCGCTTAAAAATCCATTTAGTATTTAGGAGTTTCGCATCATCCGGTTTATTTACAATCTCCCACGTATCATTTGCCTCCAATGACTTAAGTTCTTGATCTATGGCACGTTTCCAGTGTTCACTTTGTTTACTATTGAGTGCTTCGTCCACTGTAATAGGATCCCTATCTATTTCTTCGACTATTAAATACAAGACGTATCCTTCCCTGATGACTAGTTTCAATTGCCTTTTTGATCTTCTAGGACCTGAGTTATCAATTGTCTCCGTTGTTGTTTCTGGTACAGCTATCCTGTCAGATGATTCGTGATACTCATCATCTTCGGATTCTTCTTCTATGGACTTTATTTGCCACGGTGTTTCGTTGTCGATATTTAAGTCTTCTGATGTCAAAATTACTTGTACTTCTTTCTTTTCTGCACGCCTGTCTTTTAAGAATTGATTCTCTGAAAATATAACATCACGACTATTAATTATTTTATACGTACTTGGATCCATAAGTCTATATCCTTTTATGTCTTCATTGTATCCAACAAATAGTAATTGTTTGGACTTCGCATCCCACTTATCTGTTTTTTCTTTAGGGATATGCGCCATTGCTAGACATTCAAATATCTTCAAATGTTGTAATTTAGGTTGCTTTCCATGCCATATTTCCTCAGGAGATTTGCCATTTAGTGGTTTCGCCGGAGATCTATTTATCAAATATACTGCGGTGGATGTTGCCTCTGCCCATAATTTCTTGTCCAATCCTGCGTCAAGTAACATCGTTCGTACACGCTCTACAATCGTTCTGTTCGCTCTTTCTGCCAATCCATTTTGTTGGGTATTATATGGTACAGTCGTTTGATGCCTAATGCCTTCAGATTTAAGAAAATCTTTAAAATCGGAATTTACATATTCTCTACCATTATCTGTTCTTATAGTTTTAATTTTATGTCCTGACTGTTTTTCTACAAACGCTTTAAATATTTTAAAGTAATCTAATACTTCGCTCTTATTTTTAATTAGATATATAAATATTTTCCGCGAATGATCGTCTATAAATGTAAGAAAATATCGTGCTCCCTCTATTGAGCTTACAGACATCGGACCACACAGGTCGGAATGGACTAAATCTAATATATTATTCGCGCGTTTATTTCTATACTCAAAAGGTTGTTTGCAATGTTTACCTAATACGCACGTTTTACAAGGATGCTCGCTTACTATCATTTCATCCAGGCCGCTCGACCGATTTGCCTTCAAAATTGCCATGCCTTTACGATTGAGGTGACCTAATCTGCGATGCCACAAGTGGTGATCTTCGGTCGTTGCAATCATTCCCCTCTCTTCAAAGTTCTCGAGTTGATATACTCCGTCACGTAGTTGTCCTTTTGCTATTATATTGTCTTCTTCATCTAATATTGCGCAATCTTCTTTCTTGAATGTTACCTTGTACCCTTTTTCCGTTATTTTACTCACGGATAAAAGATTTGCTGCTAGTTCGGGAACATATAATACGTCCTCTACGTTTACGTTTTCTGTATTTTTGCCATTAGTAACACAAATGGTTATTGTTCCTTTCTTGTTTACGTCTAACCTTTGATTATTAGCAGCTAAGACAGATATGTTACAATTTTGCACGTCTTTCATCCAGTCCTCTCTTCTGGACATGTGCGAAGATGCACAGGAATCGAGATACCGTCCCGTGTCTTTTATTTGCTTACCAATTGCTTACGTAAGGAACGTTTTTGATTGTGTATTTCGGTCTTCATTCCGTTTAGGCTTACTTTTTGCTCTACACTTTGCAGCGAAATGTCCTGGTTTTCAACAAACGTAACATTTTCTTGTCTTATCACGAACATTATATCCTTTATTTTTAGAGTAAAGTGCAGTTTCGTCGTTTTCTGATTTGACTACTTCCTTGATTGACTTGACTTCTTGCAGCAACTTAACCTTTATTGTATCTCCAGTAATAGCAATTCCAGAGTTTTCTAACCCCATTATCATGGGTTTATATTCATCAGGTAGGCCTGACAGAAGGAGAGCTCCGATCATTTCCTCTTCGATAGAAATTCCTATTTCTTTGAGTTGGTGAGCAGCGTTAGTGATCTTGTTAACATACTCTTCAATATTTTTGCATTTCGTTAACTTTACTGATGTCAACGATTTTAACAGACCTACCTTCCTCGTTAGACCCCTGTCTTCGAAGGTTTTTATCAATTTATCCCATGTAGCCTTCGGGGTAACAGTTTCTTGGACGTGACTATAGTTCCGTTTGTCGAGTGAAAGGATAATTTTAGCTCTCGCCTTACTCATTTTCTTGGAATCAGTGACGTATTCTTCTTTTTCTTCGATACAGCCCCAAAAATCCTCGCTTTCAAGCAACGCTTGCATCGCAAACTTCCACGTAGCGAAATTTTCTCTTCCCTCGAGTTTCTCTACTTGAACTATATTTACTGTCGCCGCCATTATCGTTGTTCTCGTGTGAACGCGAACCGTTTATTACGTACCGCTTTAACCACTTTAACTATTTATTCTTGCAGTATTTTTGCTAACCTGCCCGATATTCGTATTGTCAAATAATGCTTCTTTTTACTATCCCTGGGCCCATAACCTGTTGGGACGGGATCTCGCAGAGAATTTACACTGCGATATTATGAACGTGTGCTTTATTGTAGTACTAATGGCGAGGAAGTATAAAGACGACGGAAACGCCGGAAACGAACGTACATCGAAAATCGATGCGGATCGATATAGAATCGATAGAATCGATGGTAAATATATCGATGAAGGGAGGCTGCTCCAATGATCTTGACCTTTATTATATGTTGTCAAGGGCATGACCCCAAGTAACCTTCAGGTGGTTTTAGCCGTCGCTCGTTATTCGTTAAAAAGTTATTAACAAAAAAAGTAACAAAAAAAATAACACCAATGGGGAGGTTGGGGTGGGCGAAGCCCCCTCCAGTGGGTA
>NW_012027129.1:24353-25719 GCF_000956235.1 Wasmannia auropunctata | reverse complement strand
AGCCCGCTCAGAGATGTGTATAAGAGACAGGATTAATATACATCAATACTTATTATACTTTCTTACATATATTTAATGTAAAACAATTTTTAATCAATTTTAATAAAGTCGGTTTTTTCTTATCTGATTTCAGAAAGAATCAGTTATATACCACAATAAAATAAAAATTTTTGTATTATAATGTGTTGGGACGGGATCTCGCAGAGAATTTACACTGGGATATTATGAACGTGTGCTTTATTGTAGTACTAATGGTGAGGAAGTATAAAGACGACGGAAACGCCGGAAACGAACGTACATCGAAAATCGATGCGGATCGATATAGAATCGATAGAATCGATAACAGATTATTATGGCTTTTCAATATGGCTCCTAAGTAGCGCGAAACCGAATCTTATTTTTCACTATGCCAACACGCCCCCTTGAAAAATACATTTTACGCTCTTAAAGGAAACAAAAAAAACTTTATCAATATATCTATCTAAACGTAAATACACTAAATTAATATTTCATTGTAATATCTTTGGTAACATATTCGTAAGACTTGTATAATACTTATGCTTATTTAAGTCCAATCTTGTCTCGCAATTTACATAGTTTCGTACTTGCTAACGGTTTCGTAAACATGTCTGCTAACATATCTTCTGATGGAAGATACTCAATGTTAACAATCTTCTTTTCTATTTTCTCTCTTACAAAATAATGCCTGACATCTATGTGTTTAGTTCTTTGGCTAGTTACCTGATTTTTCGCTGAACATATATTGCTTCATTACTGTCACATTTCAATGTTATCGTATCGCTAATACTTTTTCTCTCTATTTCCTTTTTAAATTCCCGAAGCCAAATTGCTTCTTGACATTCAAAAGATAAAGCAACATATTCTGCTTCAACAGTAGATAATCCTACTGTTCTTTGTTTTTTACTGAACTAAGAAATAGCCGCTCCTGATAACATAAAAGTACACCCCGTAATAGATTTTCTATCAGCAGGGTCATTTGCCCAATCTGCATCGCTATAGCTATCTTTGCATCTGAATTTCCATTGAAAGTTAGTTTTAAATCTATAGTTCCCTTTATGTACCTCATTATACGCTTTACCGCTTGCCAATGCTGCCATTTAGGATCTTTACAGAAAGAACTAACCGTGTTAACCGCGTATGCTAAGTCCGGTCTAGAAATTTGACTAATATACAGGGTGATTCAGAACAACCCCTCGTCCTTGAAAAGACGTATTCTTGACTCAATTCTAAGACGATTTTTCCTTTACAAAAATTTTGTCCGAAGCTAGTTTTCAAATTATAACGAGAAATAGTTAGCAAATTACGGGCCGCGTACGGATGGTAGACAGGGGCGGCGCAACTTACT
>NW_012027129.1:21633-24333 GCF_000956235.1 Wasmannia auropunctata | reverse complement strand
TTAGAATATACCAAAATAATAGATACCGAAAAGATTAGACAGACCCCTACGCAAAGTAGAATGTATATTAAATTGAATATCTATTAAATCTTCGCCTTACTAAAAAAATAGAAGCATTAAAGCACGTATTTTTTGTTTTTACAATAGATATTATCTATGTAATAGATATTATCTATGTAAATCATTCTGAGAATTTTGTTGATCCTACAAATGGTTGTCATACTCAAAATATTGAGAGAGTATGGCGTGATATGCGTGGTGCAATTCCTCGTTATGGAACTAATTCAAAACATTATAAACATTATCTCGCTGAGTTTATATTCAAAAGGATTTATTCTTTTGAAAAAAGAATTGAAGCATTCTTTCAAATAATGAGAGAAATATATCCTATTAATACTAGTAATCAATAAAGTATTTAGTTTTTTATAACTTTTTAATTATTATAGTTATATTTATGCCTATTCCGTCCTCATATACTTCTACATATATTTTGTTAATAACTTTTTAACGAATAACGAGCGACGGCTAAAACCACTTGAAGGTCACTTGGGGTCATGCCCTTGAGAACATATATAAAGGTCAAGGTCATTGGAGCAGCCTCCCTTCATCGATATATTTACCGAATCGATAACAGATTATTATGGCTTTTCAATATGGCTCCTAAGTAGCGCGAAACCGAATCTTATTTTTCACTATGCCAACATAATGAATAACAAAAAATATTTTTTATTTTAAAAATATAGAGAATAATAATTACAGCAATATCTTATAAGTAATCAGTCAGTTTCTGTAAGATTGACAAGCGGCATAACAATATACTGATTATCACGTTTATTATAATTCATTATAATACATTTCCGTTTAATAGATGTAGACAGAATACAAATTATTTCATTGCTTTTTTGCACAATACTACTATACAATGTAGAAGCATTATTGATTTGTGAGTCTTTTGCAAATTCTAAATTTAATGGTAATAACTTGAATCCAAAAATTACATAAATATCCTCATTACAGTTAATTTTTTGAACCATACAAATATTTTGTATAATAATGTGTCATTTATCAATTGTATTACACTATTTTTTCTTTTTGTAAGATGATCATAGTTAACTGAATGATATAGAATATTTTTAAAAATAAAACGCTTATATGACTGAATGTTATTGACGGACATTAATTCTTCCTGTAATAATTGTGTAATACATGCTTGTTGTATAATATCCAATGATATATTGAATGATGGTTGTAATAATCTTAAATATGGTCCAT
The DNA here is from genome assembly GCF_000956235.1 of Wasmannia auropunctata. Taxonomy (NCBI): domain Eukaryota; kingdom Metazoa; phylum Arthropoda; class Insecta; order Hymenoptera; family Formicidae; genus Wasmannia; species Wasmannia auropunctata. Next base: position 23,061 of record NW_012027129.1, on the reverse strand, counting down.
ATTCGACACAGGAATTTATTCTATGGGGTCCGAACATTTTATTGAATAGCAATTGCCCACGAATTGTACAATTTTCATTCCTAAAAATTTTATTGCTTATTCTATCAACTGTCTGTAATCTAAAATATGACTTGCATATTTGCTTCGGCACAGTTTGAGAATTGTGGTGGACAAATTTTTTAGTCTTCCATTGTAATGCTCAAAAGGAAATGCCGAATGAGCCCATAATGAACTAAAAGCAGATATTGACTTTGGAATATGCAGTAGCAAATGGACATTAAATTTGACGAACTCTTGTCCATACAAAGTCTCTATTTGGAAAACAAATTTCTTTAATGCTCTTTCGCCTATATATAATTCATTTTCCGTAATTTTGTCTTTTAGAAAAATATGCATGCTGAAAACTAACAGGAGCCAGTGTTTTATATACGTAGGATGCATTAAATTGGACAAACATACAAGTGAATAGTATAAAAGAAAGTTTTTCCATTCGGAAGCTTTCCATAATTGCCTTTCGGTTATCGATCGCGGAACCCTAGTTATTTCACAGGGTGGTTTTATATTGCATAGATTTTCATCGAATGCTATCATTTCATTTCCAATGTACCATTCTTTGCCACTGTAAGCCGAATCGAACCAAATATTGCATACAAATGTTTTCGTTACCCCTAAAAGCACAGTATGTATGTAATCAGGCACAAATGAATTAATAATGTTGAAAACTAGTAGCTTCATTAATATAGAGGGTCCTTTGACTCCACGCACGCATACGTTCGTTTCCATTGCCTGTTCGCAATCAGCTTTGTGCTGCAATGTAGTACAAAGTACATCTACGTCACCGCAGTAGACTCGGATGTAACCTCTTCCAAATGGCACTCTATCTCCTTTCTTTAAACAAAATGAGCATTCATATTCTCCATTACATTGTTTGATGTTTTGTAATAGTGGTCTCGCTACCGAATCTACAGACGCAATAAGCGTATGCACTTTTATGTTTATTGTTTCTGGATGTTGCGGTGTGATACATCTCATACCCTCATTATGAAGAATGATTAATTCGTCTATGAAAGGTTTCATAAAAAGATCTATAACCGGCTTATCAGTCCCATACCATAAACCACACAACATTACATTCTGTTTTCTGAGACGATACGGCAATTCATTTATTATAACTTGAATAGGCCACATCGACGTTTTTGAGGAATTGAAAAGTGCTACTCCATCGGTATTCAACTGCAACGTTATATCGTGTTCATTTATTACTTCTCTATTAATTAATTTACGATATACTCCATTAAGGCGATGCTGGAAGGTAGAAAATACCGACGATTACAGTTTAGTAGATTTCTCCGAATTGGCTGAACGGAATTGAAAATCCTTTCACAGGGTTAAAATAGACATGAAATTGTGGTATTAGACGGTCGAATT